>NW_015176050.1:108726-114774 GCF_001447785.1 Gekko japonicus | reverse complement strand
TGAAGTGTGGTGTAGGAGTTAGAATATCAAACTAGGATCTGGAAAACCAAGGTTCAAATCCTCACTCTGTCATGGAATCTTGCTGGGTGATATTGGCCAGCCCCATACTGCCTACACTACCTCACAGGGTTGCTGTGACAATAAAATGGAGGAGAATGATGTATGCCCGACCTGATCCTCATTAGGGAAGAAGGTGGGGTATAAATGAAGTAAATAAATTATACAGAATAAGCACCCTTCCCAAGTCAGACCACTGACCAAGTGTTTGGTATAAGATCCTTCCCCTTCCGAGCCAAGAGCTGTATAATTCTGCTGGTTGGAAAATATCTGTGCCTATTACAATATCTTCTGACTATTACATTATCATCTTTTTTATTGAAAACTATTAACAAAGATTTAAAGTCCAAAAAGAATAAGAAAATGAAAAGAAAGAATCAAGCAAAAAGTGAGGAAAAGTAAAAATAAAAAAGGCTGAAGAAATATACCACTAAAACTTCCAAGATCTCTCAACGACAAAGACAAACACTATCACTTATACTAAAGTTAGCAATTACTTACTCTAAAATTACCGTAACAACTTCTTTCATTTCTGCTATTTGAAATGCTTGTTAATAATCAAATCTGCAAATCATCAATTCATTATTTTCCCTTACAAGCAAATTGTCAATAAGGGGTTTCCAGTGAGAAATACATGTAGGTATTTTTTTTCTCTCTAATCAATGTGGTTAGTTTAGCCATCTCTGCAAGCTCCAGTATCTAACAACCATTCATCTACTGTGAGTATTTTAGTAGATTTCTAGTTCTGAGCATGCAGTAATCTCACCAACATTATCATATATAAAAACAAAGTTCCAAGATGATTTTCGTCTATCCATCAGTCCCAAAAGAAAGGCTTCTGGTTTCATTTGTATGTTAGTCTTTAAAATCATGTTGCTCACATTTCCACAACTTATTTGAGGTATTTTCATACATTTTAGCCAGTTTATCTGGAGTCATCTACCAACAATACATCATTTTATATAAATTTTCTTTAAGGTTAAAACATAATGTAAATTTCAATTGTATTTATTGTATTTTATACTGTTTTGTGTTGTTTTATTGTTTTAACCTTAACATTTATGCCCCTTGTGAGCCGGACTGAGCCTTCAGGAAGGGCGGGATATAAATTTAAAAATAAATAAATAAATATAAAATAAATAATTCCATTTCAAATACTGTATTTGATGGTTACATTATTTTCTGACTCCTTTTGTCCTCGATCTCCTCCTCCCTCTGACCTGTCTCTAAGCCAGACAGCCAAGCGTAAAATAAATAAATAAATATAAAATAAATAATTCCATTTCAAATATTGTATTTGAAAGTTACATTATTTTCTGACTCCTTTTGTCCTCGATCTCCTCCTCCCTCTGACCTGTCTCTAAGCCAGACAGCCAAGCGTTGGAATAAGGGATAGTTCTGAAGAGTACTAAATATCAGTGAATATCATTGTTTTAATTGTTTTAATCAGTTAAGCCATGTAAATAATTAAAATGGTTTGTATTTCATTATTTGATTACTTAATAGCCAAATACACATCTATACCTCAGAATGGAAGCCTAGTGATCCCCACTGCTTTCTCTGAATCCGATCAAAACTGCCCTCTCTGTTCATTAGTCAGGAGAAGGGTGCTTGTCCTGCCCCCATGTGAGGGACAGGTGACTCCAAGGAGGTTTGGATCCAGAAGGCATTTAATCCCTGGAAGCACCCCCACATGGCCCTCTTTGCTGGTGGACTCAGCCTAAGCTAAACCTGTCTGTTCTTCCTCAGGGTGACAACAGTTTAAGCAGCAAAATTGATTTTTTGGAATGCCCAAAGACTACCATCAGATACTCTCTTAGGTCAGATGACCTCACATGATACTACTATTGATGGTCAGCTGCCCACATGTCTACTCCATCACTTCTTGCAAAATTGCATTTCCTCCACTTACTTCCCCCTCCTTAATAGCTTCACAATCATTGCCAAAAGACAGCTGAGCCATGTGAAGATCCCTGCTATCATCAACCATCTTGTACAAGCAAGAGCAGTTGGTTCAATCTGTATGGTTTCTGAGAAACAAAAAACTTTCAGTCTGCCCCTTTCATCTTTCAACTATCCGACCTCCTACACTCGCTTCAACCACATAGTTCTGCTAATGAGTCAGCGGTGCATAGCTAGTCTTGTTTACTCTCTGACTGAGCTATCTTCTCTCTACACATGTACAAAGATATGATAGGAGCTCTCCTGCTGCTGTTTTCCAAGATCTATAACTCTCCTTACAATATTTTGGTATGTATATTGAACACAGCCAATTAGTGCATTTTTGCTTGGGGGGGAGGGACAAAGTAGGAGAACCTGTTGCATTTGGCAGAAATTTTCTATCTTATTTCTGGGCAGAAACCTTTATGTCTGTGCAGAACTCAGTAGCCATTTATGTACACAGTTTGTTGGTACATACTCAGCATAAACAGTGATTGCCCCCCCCTTTACTCACCAAGAGGCCAGTGATATGCTGAAATGGCACCCTGAACTATTTCATGGAACATGGAATAGTAATCTGTTGAGCAATTGGCAGATCCCTCTGCATGAAGAAGAATCATATCATAGAATCATAGAGTTGGAAGGGACCTCCAGTGTCATCTAGTCCAACCCCCTGCACATGTGCAGTGACTGCTGTTCCACACCCAGAAGATGACAAAAAGTCTCCAGGATTGCTTCCTGACCCCAAAGTGGCAATCAGCATTACCCTGGGCATGTAAAAAAGGACCACAAGAACTAAGCACTGAGGCAACCCTTCCTGCCCCCCTTTAATGATCTGCCTAAGTTCACAGAATCCACATTGCTGTCAGATGGCCATCTAGCCTCTGTTTGAAAACCTCCAAAGAAGGAGAGCCCACCACCTTCCAAGGAAGCCTGTTCCACTGAGGAACCACTCTGTCAGGAAGTTCTTCCTAATGTTTAGCCGAAAACTCTTCTGATTTAATTTCAACCTGTTGGTTCTGGTCTAACCTTCTGGGGCAACAGAAAACAACTCCACATCATCCTCTATATGACAGCCCTTCAAGCACTCAGTCATCTCCTCTCCAGGTTAAACATATCCAGCTCCTTCAACCTTTCCTCATAGGACTTGGTCTCCAGACCCCTCACCATCTCCATTGCTCTCCTCTGGACACGTTCCAGCTTGTCGATATCCTTCTTAAACTGTAGTGCCCAAAATTGAACACAATACTCTATGTGAAGTCTAACCAGAGCAGAGCAAAGTGGTACTATCACATCGATTGATCTTGACATTATACTTCTGTTGATGCAGCCCAAAGTCACATTTGCCTTTTTAGCAACCACATCACACTGCTGACTCATGTTCAGTGTATGGTCTACTAAGACCCCTAGACCCTTTTTGCACATACAACTGCCAAGACAAGTCTCTCCCAACCTATAATTATGCATTTGATTTTTCCTACCTAAATGCAGAACTTTACATTTATCCCCAGTGAAATTCATTAATTTTTTTTTAGCCCAGTTTTCCAGCCTGTCAAGATCATCCTGTATCCTGACTCTGTCTTCTACCGTATTTGCTACCCCTCCCAATTTAGTATCATCTGCAAATTTAATAAGCATTCACTCTGTCCCTTCATCCAAATCATTGATAAAGATGTTCAACAAAAGAGGTCCCAGGACAGATCCTTGAGGCACTCCATTTGTCACTCTTCTCCAAGAAGATGAGGAACCATTCACAAGTACTCTTGGGGTGTGATCTGTCAACCAGTTACAGATCCGCCTAACAGTCATAGGATCTAAACCACATTTTTCCAATTTGTCAACAAGTATATTATGTGGAACTGTTATGTATTGGGGCTGAAACATTGCAGGACTGTGCTGCCAGAGACAGAGTAAGCTTGGAGCTGAATAACAATAGACCAACAGGATTCTGGCAGTAACCAATCAAGGTGTAGGACTGTGCTGCCAGAGACAGGGTGAGCTTGGAGCCAAATAACAATAGACCAACAGGATACTGGCAGTAACCAATTAAGATTTAAAGTTTTGTAAATAGCCTATCGTTGGGAGTGGGATGTGTTGGGGTGTGGCCATTGCATGCAATATAACCGAGCTGAGGCTCTGCTCTATAGTCTTGTTCTTGCTGAAATCACTGATTAAAGTAGAGCTGATCACTAGACTTGAAGTCTGTTCATCCATGGAGCCCACTATTTAACAGTGGCAACGAGGATGGGATCCTGTTGAGCCAGCCCAGCGCCCTCCAGCACTGTACCACGCACCAAGCTCCAGTGCCAAGTGCATCGCATCACTACCGGGACCATGGCTGCCACTCCAGGATATCTGACAGAATTTGACCCCGCTCACCCAGAGCTTTGGGAAACATGGGTGGAGTGGCTCAAGTACTAAATAGTATTCCAGGACGCAGCCAAGAAGAAGGCTGTCCTGCTCAGTGCCTGTGGGATCACAACACTGAGACTAGTCCAGGGCCTCATCGTGCCAATCACCTTGGAAGCGGCCACATATGACAACCTCATGTGCCCATTTCACACCTCAACCCACGAAGAACCCATGGACTTCTACATGCGCCAACAAAAGTCCAACAAGACGGCCGCTGACTTCATGGCAGACCTTCGCCGGCTGGCCCTCAATTGTGAATTCACAAATCTCGACTAAGCCCTCCTAGACCAGTTCATGATGGGCATCAGAGAGGAGAAACTACACTGAAAGCTCATCAACCATAAAGACCTCAAGCTAGTAAAAGCGCAACGTGAGGCCACCACCTTTGAGAAATCCAGGTGAGACCGTCAGATCTCCACTGCGCACCAGGCTTCCATCCCTTCAGCTTCTGAAGCATTGGATGACGAGGAGGTCCATCAGGTGCATTGTCCAGTTCCCTGCAACTTGAGATCTTCCATCACCACTGCTCGCCCAGCAGAGACCGTCATACAAATGCCCTGCACCAGCTGTGGAGAGGCCCACGAATGCCGCTCCTGCCATTTCAGAGATGCAACCTGCAGGACCTGTGGCAAGACCGGCCACATCGCCCGTGCCTGCTGCTCCAAGGGAACCTGGAGACACACCAATGCGCACCAGGAGGCAGCGGACCTGCACACTACTGCTGTTCACCAACAACAGGTACTGAATTTGCCCTGGGACACCCCAGATAAAATAAAAGTGACTGTGCTTATTGAGGGAGTGCCCTGCAAGAAGGAACTGGACGCGGGGTCCTCCATCTCCATCATCTCGGAAGAGACTCTCTGGAGGCTATGTCCACAAGGGGGCCCCTGCCTCAGACCTGCTGGGTTTACTCTTCGGGACTTTCAAAAGAATGAGGTGGTGGGCTTCCGGTTTATGGCAACACGCAGGCAGACACATCTCCCAGGTGTCACGGGGATGTAAACTGCACACCAGCATGTGGGAGGGGGTCCGACGGGTCGTGACCCCCCCGGAGCCTTGGTAAAAGGCTACCAGCCAGGAAGTGTGCTTTTGAGTAGCGGCCTCTTCAATGGCTGAATGCCAGAGAATTGAGGCGCCCCTCTACCCCGAAGGTCCTGCCCCTGAGTGACCGCATGGTACGAGTGCTGCTGATCGGGACAAGCGTTGAAGATCCGGCAAAATAAATAATGATGAGCAAGGCTGAATGTCCAACAATGAACTGTGAGTCGGGTTGAAGTGAGCATGAAGATATAAAAATAAGCTGCCCCCCCCCCAAAGAGCAACGGGAAAGCGAGCGGGGGAGGGGTCCCTTCCAAACGCATAGGCAGAACATGGCAGAACATGGACGGAAATAAAAATAAGTGACTAAAACTGTTTTAAGAGACTTACCAGAGCGCAGAGAAGCGTTCGAGCAAATATCAGAGACTTTAGCAACTTTTCTGAAAAGTAAACAAATCCAAAAAGATGGCGGGGAAGAAACCGGAGAAAGAGAAGCTGTTGAAACCGAAACTAGGGGGCAGTCCTTGAACGGATGAGGTCACTGAGCTCTCAAAACTCTTGGCTGACTCCCTGCGCCCCCTGCTGGACGAGATCACTGGC
>NW_015176050.1:73243-108284 GCF_001447785.1 Gekko japonicus | reverse complement strand
GCCAATACAGAGGGCCCCCAGTGTCACTCCAACTTAAGCCTGAGGTGCAGCCCATCCACCTCAAGGCCCAGAGAGTCCCGTTTGTGCTCAAGCCCAAAATTGAGACAGAGCTGGATCGCTTAGTGGTGCAAGGAGTGTAATTACAGCCATCCTTTCAAAATGCTCAAGGACTGTCTGTTTGATTATTTGTTCTAAAATGTCCCAGGTATAGACGTCAAGCTTATGGGTCAGTAGTTACCTGGATCCTCCTTTTTCCCCTTCTTGAAGATGGGGACAACATTTGCCTGCCTCCAATCTTCTGGCACCTCACCTGTTCTCAAAGAATTCTCAAAATTAATGGATAGAGGCTCAGAAATTACACCCGTGAGTTCTTTTAATACCCTTGGATGCAGCTCATCTGGCCGTGAAGACTTAGTTTCATTTAAAGCAACTAGGTGTTTATGTACTACCCCTATGTCGATCCTAGGCTGCAACTCCATTCCCTCATCGTGTGTTCTCTTTTTGCCATGTTGAACACCATTTCCCTTGCAAGAGAAGACTGAGGAAAAGTAGTTCACTTACCGGTCCCCACAGTGGGCCTACCATGTCCTTACTCTTTTTCTTACTTTGAACATAAGAAAAAAAACCCTTTTTTGTTGTTTTTAGTGTCTCTCGCTAGCCTAAGCTCATACTGAGCTTTAGCTTTCCTAACTCTCTCTCCACTGAAATTCTTGCAGTATGAATTGACATTGGAAGCCATGGCTGGATGACTACAGCAGAGCTGACTGAAACTAAATCCAACTAAGACAGGGGTCCTGTATGTAAGCCGAGGGGGAGTTGGGTTGGAAATCAGGCTGCCCACCTTGGATGGCGCATTACTTTGTGCCAGCCCAGATGGTGAGGAGCCTGGGGGTGGTCCTGGATGCCTTGTTCTCTATGGAGGGCCCAGGTCACCACAGTTACTAGGTCTGCCTTTTATCATCTCTGGCAGATCAAGCAGCTGGCTCCATACCTCTTCCCCCGGGACTTGGCTATAGTGATCCATGCAATGGTCACTTACAGGCTTGATTACTGTAACTCACTTTACATGGGCTTGCCCTTGCAGTTGATCTGGAAACTTTAGCTTGTGCAAAATGCAGCGGCGCACTTGCTGCCTGTGTGGGCACACATTCAGCCAGTGCTACGCCAATTGCACTGGCTACCGATTGAGTACCAGATCCGCTTCAGGGTGTTGGTATAGATCTTCAAAGCCTTGCACAGCCTGGGACTGACATACCTAAGGGACCGCCTCTCCCCATATGTGCCCCAGAGAGCCTTGCACTCTGCTGAGCAAGATCTGCTGGTTATCCCCGGCCCAAGGGGCATCTGTTTAGCCTCAACCAGGGCCAGGGCTTTTTCTGCCCTGGCCCCGGCCTGGTGGAACAAATCCTGTGTGAGATCAGGGCCCTGCAGGATCTTCTACCATTCCACAGGGCCTGTAAAATGGAGCTGTTCCACCAGGCCTTTAGTTGAGGTGGCAGATGTCTAGGGCTGCCAAGTGGGGGTGGGGGTGGGGAAACCCCCGCTTTGGAGGCCCGATTTCCACTGCGTCAGAATTGGACCTCGGGGGGGACTCCGCCCCCTGAAGCCCACGTCGCTCACGTTGGGGGCATGGCCCAGATCGACGATCTGGGCCACGCCCCCCACACTAGCAACGACTTCCTGTGACATGCTGGTGGCGCCCCGATGAGGACCTCCCGGAGCCCAGCGAGGCTCCCCCGCCGGGAAAGGTAAGAACACTTGGCAACCCTACAGATGTCCAGTAAAAACAACTCAGCCGCTCCTGCTAAATATGCCACCTTTATGTGGCCTGGGTTGAGCAAACTCAAAGTCCAGTGGCACCAGTATTGGTGAACATTATTTTTAAATGCTGTTTTAATGTTTTAATTAACTATTTATTATTGTGTCTATGTTGCCAAATGGCCTAGCTATTGTTGTGATCTGCCCTGAGCCCATTTGCAGGGAGGGCAGACTATAGATTTAAGAAAGAAAGAAATAAGACAAGAGGCAGTATGCATTTTCTGCCAAATGTGCTCTGTTACGGTTATTTTAATTTAATTATTAAAATATTTATATCCTCCTTTCCTCTTGGTTCAAGGCATCGTTCACCCATGCCAGTCAGTCCCCACTTGATGTAGACATCTAGTAATAAATACGCACAAGCAAACCAGCTTTCAGGGTTTGATGCCATTGACTGAATGGCGCAAGATGATAAAGTGGTAAGGAGACAATTATTTATTTGGGAAATTTAGGGAATGTATGAAGAGAAACCTGCTAGTCTAATATTTGCTGATGTTCATGAAATGGTTGCACAAGCGGGGGGGGGGGACTTGAATACCAGATTATTTAAGAATGATTTGTGAAGATAGATCTCAGATTTATTTATTTATTTAAAAAAAACTTTTATTGGTAGGAAGTACATCATCAAAAACAGAAATGTGGTCATATACAGAATATTCAACTCCATCAATGCAGATAAAAGGACACTGCAGGGTGGGGAGAAGTGTCTACAGGCAATATAAAACTGATTCATGTGGGAAAAGAAAGTCATGCCTTTTGGATATGAAGATGAAATTAAGCGGAGGGGTGTGTGTGTGTGTGTGTGTGTGTGCCTTTCTGAAATACAGTAAATGTGAAGAGAATTTATTAAGCATCATATGCTACCTTAAATTTCCTTAGTCCTGATGAAGGCAGCAGGAGAAGGCATCCTACAACGTAATTCTCCCTTAGGTGATGTAGTGTAGTGCCCAATGCATGTGAGCTGGAAGTGATACTAACTTGAGCAGCTGTAGATTGACTTACATGTAACAAGATCTAAGTGTACTTTCATTCAGCAGGTTCCAGTCTTTTCAAACTGTTACTCTGCTCTCATCATAGATCAATAGACCAACTGACTTTTAATTTTTTTCAAACATTTCTTGAAAATAAAGGTAAAGGTAAAGGTTCCCTTGCTCGAAAGCCAGTCAAATCCGACTCTAGGGGTTCGGTGCTCATCTCCGTTACAAAGCTGAAGAGCCAGCGCTGTCTGAAGACATTTCCGTGGTCATGTGGCCGGCATGACTAAACACCACAGCGCACAGAACGCTGTTACCTTCCCACTGAAGTGGTACCTATTTATCTACTTGCAATTTCTTGCTTTCGAACTGCTCGGTTGGCAGGAGCTTACTCCGTCATGCAGCACACTCGGGTCTCGAACTGCTGAACTACCAACCTTCCACAGCCTGCAGTTCAGCGTCTTAACCACTTGAGCCACCGCAGCTCCTTGAAAATACCTGCATATTAATAACAATTAATTGCAATCAAGTTGCAACCAACTTATGGTGACTCCCTCATGGGGATTTCAAGACACGGAGATGAGCAGAAGTGATTTGCCATTGCCTTCCTCTGCATAGCAGCCTCATTCTTCCTTGGTAATTTCCCATCCAAGTATTGACTCTGCACAGCTTCCAAGCTTTCACAAGCTCCCACTAGTCTCGGCTATTGAGGCTGGTACTTTTAAAAAAGAATTTCAAACATTCCTTGAAAATACTAGCATAACATACAAAAACAACATGATAAAGTATAGGGAACAGAGAATTAGGAAGCTACAAAAAAAAACCCTTCACATTAGCATTACTTGCTATTTGAGAAGAAATTACATATTTTCAAACTATTAATGTTGCATCAGAATTACATGACCTTGCCTCCAATTTCATATGAGCTGATTGGATGCTAAAGATCATAAAGAGCCTCTGGATTTGCTTGATCTCTGAGAACTGCTATTTGCTTTCTTTTTTCTATTAAAGCTATGTGCCATGTTCATTTAATACATTTGCAGTGACAGGTGAACTGTGGATTTCCAGATGTGAGCTATGACTTGTCCTATTGAATGGCCTTGAGTAAGGGAATGAGTAAAATTGCTTAGGATTGCACTGTAAATATTCTCAATTACTGGAGAAGAGACATGTATCTCCTAACATCATGGTTTCGTCATTAAAGGACCAACTTGTCAAGCACAGAATCACTTGCAGTTTGTCCCCTTTTTGCTCCTACACAATTATGTGCATCCTTTAAATGTTTGGAGCATGAAGTGGTACAATCCAGGAAAAGCTTTACCATGATTCTTCTACTACTGGCCCTGGTAGTATTTTTAACACCTTTTTCCACAGGAACTGTTTAGATTAGCTAGCCTCAGGCAGATACCAAGGGCACAAGGAGACATCTAAGCAGCAAGTCTCAGCTCAGAAATCTCAGATGCATTATTTCCCCTTTTAACTGTGTGCCTTTTAACAATTGAAGGTGGAGGCAGGGACTTCCGGTCTATGGAACAGCGATGGCGGATGATCTTCCCAAGACAGGGAAGGGCGGTTCGCATGCCAGCAGCCTCGAGGGGTGCCACCTCAAGTGACACCCCTGCGGAGCCTTTGTGATAGGCTCCAGGCCAGGGGGCTTTTGAGGGGTAGCGTCTTCAATGGCATAATGCTGGAGAATTGAGGCTCCCCTCTGCCCCGATGGTCCAGTCGCTAAGTGGCCTTCAGGCATAAGCTGGACTGACCGGGACAAGCACCGGAGATCGAGCGGAATGGCGTAAAACTGAGCGTGGTCAGAGAAACTGACCGACAATGAACGTGAGTTCTGAATAAAATTGAGTCATTTGAAAAGTGATTCCCCCCCGCCGCCGTTGAAAACAGTGATTGCAAAGAGGGACACCTCTTGTGCAAATGAGCGGCTAATGAACATGAAGGGGGAGAGGAGAGGAAGTAAACCAAAAGTGTTTTGAGAGACTTATCTGATGCGAAGTTGTTTGGTGAGTTTTCCAAGTTGTGTGGAAGTGGTAGAAACTGTAAACAAAATGGGAATGATGGCGGCCCAGCAGAGAAAGTTTAAAATGAAGCCAGGCAGTCAGAGTCCGAGACCGGAAGAGGGAGCAGATGTCCTCAAACTCCTGGCAGATATGCTCAAGCCGGTGATGCAGCAACTCAATGGTATTAACCAGCAATTGACCGTGATGAATAGAAACTTTGCAGCACAGCAGCTTCAGCTGAATGAAACAGAGAAAAAAGTGGAGCAGGCAAACAAAAAAATTAAAGAGATAGACACCACAAGCAAGAAGTTGAAGAAAAGGTTGGGAGAGGTGGAAATGAAGCAGAATTGCCAAGATAATCAAGTCTTGGAAAAAGCTAACATGATTCTCAGGTTTCAGGGGGTTCCTGAAACGGATCGGCAAGACTTGAAGAGGGTGCTTGGTGAGATCATCACTCCAGTGGTAGGTTTAACAGCGGATGAACTGGTAAACGAAATGGAGTCAGTCTATAGGGCATACTCCAATTACATTAAAAAAAATAACCTAACTGGAGAAATAGTGGTTAGGTTTTTAAGAAGACAAACCAGAGATGCCATTTTAAAAGCAACTTCAGCAACTCCTCTGAAAATAGGAAATGTAACCATCAAAAACTTAAAGGACATTCCATTTGAAATTAGACAAAAGAGGAAAAAATATAAGGACTTAATTTCTTTTCTTCAAACTAATGGGATATCGTATGGGTGGGCGGTTTCGGAGGGTGTCATCTTTAAGATCAACGATAGAAGAGAGAAGATAGACTCCACTTTTAAGGCTAAAGAATTTTTGAGACGTCAGCTGGGGACAGACAAAGAGTCCAAAGAGGAAGAAACGAAGTCTAGTGACTCTGTTACCTCAGGAATGGAAGAGGATTCTGCGGCAGAAAAGGGTGCAGAACCTGCCAGAGTGGTATACGATTTTAGAGACAAAAAGCCGAAGTAAAGGCAGAAGGACTTGGGAAATGGCCTTTTGAAGCAAAGAATAAGAAGATGATCAGAGGCTTCTCTCATAACAACTAACAAAATAACATATAAATAGCGAATTGTTATAAGCAAGAACTCTACAAGTATATTGTGATATTAAAACTAATTGTACTAACATTTTTACTAACAGTGAAAAGATCTCCTCCTCTTGGGGTTTTAGTTTAGTGTGGTTTGCTTTCCTTTATCCTTAGTTGTAGTCCCTTCCCTAATATTTCTTTGTAGTTTTTGTAGTATTTGCAAAATAAAAAAATATCCCTCCGGGTATTTAAAAAAAAAGGAGAAGGTGGAGGCAGGAAACAGGTGGAGGAAGTGGTTGAGAGAGAAAGCAGTCTCATCCAGCAGCCGGTCAATCATAACTAGGGGTACTACATATCAAACCTGAGAGTTCTGTATTTCCCAGATCCACGGAGGAGACTTTATTCATAATAAAGTTATTGTACATCTCATGACTACAAAAAGTAATCTGAGAATTTGTCCTCAGATTACATGGTAATTTTTGAGAGACAAAAATTCTGTATATTCTTGGATTGCTTTAGAAAGTAGTACAGACATGTACCCTCCCTAGGATTCAGTGGACACACCATTCATTCCCAAGGACAGATCATGTCAGAAGAAGGGAATTTAGCTGACTAATACCAAAATGAAGCAGTATCTCTCCTGGTCCTAGCATACTACCATTTAGGGCCAGTAGTAGACGAATCATGGTAAAGCTTTTTCTGGAGTGTACCACTTCATGCTCCAAACATGAGGCTACATGTTTGAAATGCTTCCCTGTGAAAAGCACATGGAAAAATAATAAGTCAGGGAAAATACTAGGCTGAACTCATTTCTCCTACAGAGATATTTGAGGTGCTGGAGCATTCAAACATGCAGCATGTGTGCACATGCACACCTGTAGCCTGAAATAAAATGGTCCTTTATATACATTATCAGTAGATTCTGCTACTTTTATACATTTACTTTAGGTATATTTTTCCAGTCTATAATAATCATCATTTATCATTTATAAAGCAGTTTCTAATATTCTAGGGTCTGGGCAGCATTAAAATCAAATACGTTCTTGCTTGATCACTCACAATTTAACAATGCCAGATTACAAGTATCTGGGCTAAAACCCTTATGTCCAATGCATACATACCTCCAAATGTATGGAGCACACTTGTGGTAGGAAAGCAAAACTGGAAATCCCTTACACACACAATCACATCAGGCATGGCTGTCCCACTTCTGGGTCTTTCTCACATTCATGCCTCAGCCAAAATGTGCAAAGAGAGTCTATGAACACAGGGCTAGTCCATGTGAGTTGCCAAGTGCCACTCTGCTAGCAGAAGTGTGGGAATTCTGACAGAACCGTTGGATGCAAGCCATACAATCTACACAATTGGAAGGATGTATGAATAGGTTTTAGTGCCTTTGTCATTTGCACTTTCAGAATCAGAAAGTGGTGACTCAGATATTAAACAGATACCAGGAGCAGATACTAGGAATAGATTGCAAATAATACTGCAGGGGGGAAATATTCCTCACCTCAAATCTCTGGTGAAAAATGGTAATAAGCAGGGGTCTTTTGGGGCCGGAGCATGCCAGAGCACTGCTCCGGCAGCCCAGGGCCAGGACCCAGGCAAATGATGGCAGAGGCAAGCCTTGCCCCCAGCTCCCTGCGCCAAAAGCTGCAGTTTCACTAAAGGGAATATACTTGAGAAAATGTGAAATTATGTTCCTTCAGTAATTAAAGAAGCTCACTGTATACTTCAGGTTTTTAACTTGTTATTGTAGTATTTCATAACCAACAAGCACTTGACTATTAACTTGAAAGAAAAAGCTAGGAAAATAAAACTTCAAAATGAAGGAAATAGATGGCGTTTGCAAGCACTTGTATATTATGTAAGTTAAAACATCTATCTCAGGTAAGTATCTGGATTTATGAATAAGAATCCCAAGTACTGAGAACTGATATATACCAAGTGCCATTTCATGACAGAAAAGATGATAAAGTAATACAGCAGAGTGGAAATATGCATATCTCTAGGGGAACATTTTTCAAAATTGTATGACTAATATTTTGCTTTTCCCCCCAGCAGATCTTATGCAATTAACTTAGTCATTGAGGTCATGATCCAGAGAGTTACAATGCAATCCTCAACTGAGTTACACCATTCTAAGTCCATTGACTTTAGTGCATTTAGAAGGGCATTGGGAAGACACGGTCTAAGGAGACACTGAAAAAAATCTATTGATTTCAGTGGACTTACCACATACTTAACTTCGCACTAATGTTTGGTCAAAATATACTTAAGTGTAATGACATAATGTCTTGTTTTTCATTTTCCAATGGTTGTGCAAAACAAATGCTGTGGTAGTTGCTCACATAGAGGATATATATGTGAAAACACTAAAAGGTACACATTTCTTCTGTTCAGATTGCCTACATTTATACCATATTATTCTGGACTTGACACTCAGTACAACTGCAAAGCATCAAAGAACACATTAAAAATATGCCCAGAGAATGAGCTGACATGTCTGCTATTTTTGGTTTATTTACAAATGTACAAGAAGAGCATAGTGGAGGCAAATAAACTCTTTTGACAGGGAAGACAACCACTCACCTGCATTCACAGAGAAAGTATTGACTCAAAGTGCCTTACTTTCAACCTACTCAGTGCTCTCAAACTCTTCACCTTCTCTGACCCTGAATTCAAAGTGAGGAACTACTTTCTGTTGTTTCTCTGTTCCTTCCTCCAAACTTTGACAAACACCATATGCCGAAAACTAGAGCCATCAAGGAACATGACAATGCTTCTGTCAGATCCCTGACCCCCCCCATCAGATGATGCTCTAAGCAGTACTATGTGATAGAACCTTTTATAGCAATTAAGAAGACCAAACTCACAACCATCACAGTTGTACTGAGATATTTTAGCTGCTTTCCACACACAAAAAAAGCTTTTATGGTAGCTGTGATTCAAATGTTGTGCCCTCTGGGCCTAATTAAACTACTTATTTGCAAAAATGTCATGCTGGAAGAGAACAAGATACTGACATTAGGAAATAGTGTATGAAAGAAAGAAACTGGTGTCTGCCTAACAAATATAAAACACTCACTCCATCCTGCACATTCTATGTACAATTTTTATTCTCATGTGCATTCTAAGATTCCATAAGAACAAAAGAACAGATAGGCATAGGAATGGTGAGAAGACTGCTCAAACTGTTTGCACCAAAGTGTTATTAGAGGTCCTATATTATAAATATAATATTTTACACCAGGGGTGTCAAACATCTGGCCCACAGGCCGGAACATGCCCATCCAGGGCTTTTATCCAGCCTGTGAGCAACTGGTCATTACCTTTATTACCAGAGGACAGAGACTATGTATTATGTCCCTGTGTACTGCCCCAGTGCTAATGAGTAATGGGCAGTGGAAGTGGGAGTATCAGGGAGATACTGTGAGGAAATACTGTAAGACTGCTAATATTTTAAGCATGTTTGTATTTTTAGTAAAAATAATATCATTAACTGGGTTTGCCAGTGTCCTTTATAAAGTTTATATCTCCTGTACCTGGCATTACATTTTATGGCACACATGGCCCGGGTCAGATCCAGCCCTCGTAACAGATGAGTTCAACACCTGTTTTACACCACTTAATTTGGCAAAAGTTGTTCATAGCCTTTGGAAGTCAGGTTGTAAAGTTCCCCTCTTCCTCCATTTTCTGGCTTCAGGCTTCACTGTGACATCAGAGCTGCACAGTCAATGAAAGCCAGAGGGACGGTGAGACATCAAGCCTGTTTCAGGGTCTTAATGTCACAGAGTACATATAGTCCATTATTTTAGAATCACTGTGACAGAATCTTGTTTACAAACCTTCCTCACAACAGAGAAATATAAGTTTGTATAGTTGTTCAGTGGGTGCTCTGTTGCTAAACAGTCTTTATGGAAGCCTGAAGTTACAAGCACAGTAACTGCACCCAGGGCTGTTTCTCGATCAACAAGCAGTCCAGGCAAAGAGTCCACAGCCTCCATAAATTCAACTTTTAAATAACTGAGGGTTTTTTATTGTACATGCTCCCCATTTCACAACTTTGATCACAGTCCACATGGATAATTTATAACTGTCATAAAAGACAATAAATGAAGATGTGAGTTTAATACTCACTAATCTCCTGATGTTTGATTATTTTTATGGTATTGAGATATGCCCACACACACTGTAAGCTGAGTGAGCACTGATAGACATTGTCCCATAAATATCAATGGTATTTTAAAAGAATGTTAGTGCAGTGCTGGCCATGCAGGTAAGTGCTGCCAGCTTTACACATAAAGATGAATGACTTGTACTGTTTTTTTTCCATCTGTTCAGTGGATAGTTTCAGGTAGCCCATAACAGGTGTTCCCTGAAGCCTGTCATCCCAGGTCTCTATGTCTGAGTACTGACTTTTCCTGTCATAGAAATCTCTCTCTCCCCCCCCCCTCCCTCCAGTAGGTTGATGTCCTAGAAATATGACTTCACAAAAGACTATTCTGAGTTGGGTTACAAGCTTCTTGAACATATTGCTTTATTTGCTAACATTAATCATTGTGATGAAAATAAAGAATCTTTGCAATAACAGCTGTGCTAAAAGAAACTGTAATTACTTCCCGCATATAAACATAAAAACACTACTTCCAGTTCCCTCCTCCTGCCTCTCCCCAATTCATAAAAGAATCAAAACCTTAAAATTTGAGCATGGTCATTGAGACCAGCTGATTCTTATATCACCTCTTAATTTCATAATGCCATCTAGTAGTGTGAGCTTAGCTTTTTTATGACTTAAATGTATTTTGTTTGGTTTATTTTATTTTTGTTTTGTTTTCTCAGTTCATATCTCAGCTGAAGCTCAAAGCAGCTAATAGCATTTTTTAAAAAACAGTGAAATTACACTGAAAATGCCATTCTTAAATATTTTCCATTGCCAAATCCAACTAGGTTAACTTTGGCTAGAGCATGCCAACAACACTGAAATAAATCCCGTACAAAGCTACCTGAATCAGCACCTCTCAAATCAAATACCTCCTTGAATTAAAAAAAATGTGGATGCCTTTTGAAAAATATGTGGCATGATACTTATTTAGGGTCCCTTCCAACACATTAGGAGTTTTTAAACAGACTACCAGGAAAACGCAGGTGAAGTTGAACCATTTTTAAATGCCACCAATTTTCAGTGAAGAAGCTAAGTTAGATTGTAAAGCATGGAACTTTGGCTAGATCGTGTCTGGAATGTCTTATTAAGAAAGCAGACAGCAGACACAATTAAATGATGTAGAACAAAAAGCAAGTTAGAAAAATTAGACAGCATAGTAGTGATGAGATACTATTATCCAAAACACATGGTTTACTTTGTAGAGGCTTTATAGCCCGACTAGGAATAAGGCCCATTGTGGAAATAAATACAACGAGCTCTAGAAAGATGCTGTGGCCTTGGGCACTCAGCATCAATTAGCTGTGGCGACCTCAGCAGGGTATAATGACACAGAGTCCACCATTTTCTCTTGGAGAACTGATATCTGCAATCTGAAGATCAATTGTAATTCTGCGTGATCTCTAGCCCTTACCTGGAGATTGGCAACAATGGTTCCCCAGGAGGAAATGGCTGGTTTGGAGGTTGGAGTCTATGGCATTGTACCTATCTGAAGAAGAAGAGATCGGATTTATACCCCGCCCTTCACTTGGAGTCTCAAAGCAGTTTAAAAACTCTTCCCTTCCCCTCCCCACAACAGACACCCTGTGAGGCAGGTGGGGCTGAGAGAGCTCTTTCAAGAACTGCCCTTTCAAGGACAGCTCTTGTCAAAACTATGGCTTGCCCAAAAACATCCAACAGCTGCAAGTGGAGGAGTGGGGAATCAAACCCACTTCTCCCAGATTAGAGTCTGCACACTTAACCACTACACCAAACTGAGGTCCCACCCCTCCTCAAACCCCACTCTCTCCAGGCTCCACCCCTCAAATCTCAAGGAATTTCCCAACCTGGAGGTGACAACCCTATCTCCTTCCCAGCCAACTATCAATCTACCTTTATCTTCCCCTCTGACTTCAGCTTTCAATCCCCCCTCCACACAGCTCTACCTAGGAAAAGTACAGTCTTTCTCCACAGCGGGGATTCAAGCAGGAGGGAAGCAACATCAACAGGGTATAATGACACAGAGTCCATCCTGCAAAGTAGCCATTCTCTCCAGGGGAACTGATCTCTGTCATGTGGACAGCAGTTTTAATTCTGAGTGATCTCCAGCCCTTACCTGGAGACTGGAAGCAATGGTTCCCCAGGAGAAAATACCTTCTTTGGACAATGGACTCTATGGCATTCTATTCAGCTGAGGCTTCTCCCCTCCGCAAACTCTGACTTCTGTTGACTCCATCACAAAATATCCAGGAATTTCCCAACCTGGAGCTGGAAACCCTAGTCAGGACTGGCCCAAATGAGTTCCCCACAAAGGCCAAGGTAGGCCTGGAAGAGCCAAAGTAGGCCTTTTTACTGACAGAACCAAGCTTGGTTGCTTAGCAAGAGCCACTGATAAGAAAGTTAGCCCCACAGCGGAAGGAGAAGCATCTTCATCAAGAGAGACCTCAGAAGCCAGCCAGCAATGGAGGAGCCAAGCAGGAGAAGCATCTTGTCAGGAGAGACAGCTGTTTTGGCAGCTTATTCTGACAGGGAAGAGTGGCCAAGCTGGCAGTGGGCAAGCGAGAGGAGCAGACCCAGCACCCGGCCAATGGCATGTGAGTACTCTTGAGTAGCAGTTGATGGGCCAATGGCTGATGGAGTGCACAGCACAGCCAATGGGAGAGCTGGAAAGTGCCAATACTTTAGGGCTTTTATATAGATCAGATAATTACCCAAAACTCAGGCTTAGCAGATCTTTCTTATGTGTTCCAGCACAAATGAAAGCCAGTTTGATGTAGTGGTTAAGTGCGCGGACTCTAATCTGGGAGAACTGGGTTTGATTCCCCACTCCTCCACTTGCACCTAGCTGGATGACCTTGGGCAAGCCATAGTTATGGCACAGCTGTTCTTGAAAAAAGAGCAGTTTCTGTCAGAGTTCTCTCAGCCCCACCTACCTCGCAGGGTGCCTGTTGTGGGGAGGGGAAGGGAAAGGAGTTTGTAAGCTTCTCTCCCTTGGGTAGTGAAGGGTGAGGTATAAATCCAATCTCTTCTTCTTCTTTTTAAAACCGTTTCTGTGCAGGCTAGAGACACTAAACTCACAGGGGATCTCTGGCTGACTCTCCCTGCTGTCCAAGTTTGGTGAGAATTGAATTTATGGGGTCTGAGTTATGGCCCCCCAAAAATAAAGTACCTCAGGAAAGTTCTTTCTGGAGAAATGCCCCAGAATACTCTGCAGACGCAGGGGTCGTTTTCTCCTGGAACGCCCCAGAGTGGTGCTCCTGCAGAAACAAGCCCAGCTCCCCCCCATGGGGGGAATTAAATGCCTGGTGCACTTGGAGAAGATAAAGCAGGGAAGCCAGGCATGCCTGCCTCTCACCTGAGCCTCTCCGCTTTTGCGGAGAGACTCGAGGGGGATTTAAATCTGAGCATTTCTAGCTATCCCCTCCCTCCCTCCTTCCCTCTCTCCCTTCCACTCCTCTCTCCCTATTTGCTTTCTTTCTCCTTCCTTCCTTCCTTCCTTCCTTCTCATCTCTTTCTCTCTCTCTCTCTCTCTCTCTCTCTCTCCCTTCCTTCCTTCCTTCCTTCCTTCCTTCTTTCTTGCCTTCTGACATACTTCTGGTGATGTCAGGGGGTGTGGCATATGCAAATAACTTTTGCTAATGAGTTATGCTAATAAGCTCCTGCACCTCTTTTTCTATGAAATTACCCCTGCTGCAGAGTATCATAATTCTATTATAGACCCCTCAACAAAATAGTCAGTCAGTCAGTCAAAACTTTTATTGGCATAGATTTACAAAGATTATAAGAACATAAGAGACACCAATGTTGGATCAGGCCAAAGGCCTATCTAGTCCAACACTCTGTCACACAGTGGCCAGAAAGTCCAGTGCCATCAGGAGGTCCACCAGTGGGGCTAGGACATTAGAAGCCCTTCCACTGTTGACCCCCCCCCAAGCACCAAAAATACAGAGCATCACTTGCCACATAAAGACCACAAGTTTTAAATATACAAAGACAATCATCCCACTAGAACTTTAACCTTATATTCTCTAACCCTCGTAGCAATAGAGACAAACCTTGCCACGGCAAAGGTAATATGAGGGCGGAGATCTGAGAGAAAGAAGGATACTAGTCTCTCTTCTGGACAACTGTGCCTATTGATCAAAAGGGGGCTGATTAAGACATCCTCATTTTGTCATAGAATTCACAACTAAGAAAGATGTGGGTAATCGATTCTGTTTTCCTGCTACTACATAGACAGGTCCTTTCAGGGTAGGGAACACTTGCAAATCTACCATAAAGGACCACAGATGGTAAAGCATCGAAGCGTGCAAGCATAAAAGCTTGTCTTAATGATGGGGCTGTAAGCTGTAAAAAATAGGCAGCTATAAGCCCATTTTTTGATGTTGTATTGAACTTCAGAGCAAAGCAGGTAATACTGGAACAGAGAGCTTGTTGTTCAGTGTCAAGGATCCTCTGCCTCAGAGTTCTAAATATTTGAGATTTGCCTAACATGAGCATGGAGTTAAAGGAGATACCAACAGATAGCCAAGCAAGCTCTGGTCACTAGGAGGTGATGTCCTCTCTCTAGGCACATGGCTGCATAATTGACAGTTTGGCACTCCAAGGATATGCCACAGAAACATTGCGTGGATCTGCTCTACATGTTGATTAAAGGAGCCAATCCAGACAGGGATCCCATGAAGTACTTGGAATACAACTTTGCCATTGAAAGCTCACACAGCCATGGGGACAAATTGATTGCCCACATAGAAAAACCTAGCAATCACGGACAGGTTACACTTAGCCAGGTTTATTACTTGTTTCCTCTGACCTGTCCAGCTATTACTATATACTGAAAGAGGACTCCCAGATATTTGAAATGCTTGACTTGTTCAATGACATTACCATTTATGCACCAATTGGAACATTTCCAGGACCTTGAGAACGCGGGGATTTTAGATTTTTCAAAATTTATAGATAGAGTTGTTCTCACAGTAAGATGTGAAAACAGATGGAAGGCACTTAAGGCCCTTCTAGGTATGAGATAGTACTTAACAAAACAGTCAGTGTAGAAATGGTTACCTGAAGACAGATAATTTGAAAACCACTGAGCTACAGGGATTCTGACTAAAATTATTCCTGATAGCCACAAGGGACAACTGAATCATTTAAGCTACAGATGATCAGCAACCATGACAGAACTTAACAATGAGATGATAGGTAGACAGGACTTGTTAAACATGTAACTATCAACCTGGTAAGGTAAACACAAATGAGACTAGTCTCAGTATAAATGAATGTCCCTGTCATGTGAATGTTGACTTGATTTGTTTTGCACAATAACAACATATGAACAACCTTTACTGGATTTATGTTCCATATTTATTTGGGACTGTAGGCCTTCACGTGCTTGTCAGCAAATACTTTAGATAGCCCCCTGCCTTGAATTTTGCAGAGCTGACAGTTTTGTCACTGGGGCTTTGTAAAGGAGAACTTTGTGGTAGAACAACTATGGTCTCCAGCAATTACTAGATCTGTGTGTCTGAATAAAGAAACATGGTAAATAATAGATGCAGAAAAAGCAAAACAGACTAGTGCAAACAAGTAGAAGCCTGAAATCTAGCCAATGATTTGCCAGTGATTTGTTTATTTATCTGGACAGCTATCATCACATGAAAAAGACAAACAGAAATGAGAGAAAAATGAGAAGCAAATGTCTTTTTGTTTTAAAATGGAGTCTGTCAAACAAATATAACAGAATTTCATGAGAAGGGTAGGGGGAGAAGTAAAGGTTATATGTCTGCCAATTCTCTGTGATAACCTTTAGTACAAACTGAAAGCCAGTTTGGTGTAGTGGTTAAGAGCACGGACTCTAATCTGGGAGACGTGGGCTTGATTCCCCACTCCTCCACATGCAGCTGCTAATGTGACCTTGGGTCAGTCACAAGTTCTTTCAGAGCTGTTCTCTCAAGGGCAGTTCTCAAGAGAGCTCTCTCAGCCCCACCTATCTCACAGGGTGTCTGTTGTGGGGAGGAGAAGGGAAAGGGATTATAAGCCACTCTGAGACCCCTTTGGGTAGTGAAGGGCAAGGTATAAATCCAATTTCTTCTTCTCTTCTTTGACAATATGAAAAATGCAGTAGAGTTGCCAGCCTCCAGGTGGAGGCTGGGGTTCTCCAGCTTTTACAACTGATCTTCAGCTGACAGAGATCAGCTCACCTGGAGAAAATGGCTGCTTTGAAGGGTGGACTCTATGGCATTGTACCATGCTGAGGACCCTCCCCTCCCCAAACCCCGCCCTCTCCTGGATCCACCCCCAAAGTCTCCAGGTACTTTCCAACCCAGACCTGGCAACCCTAACAGCCAGACTGTAAAAAGGGATTCACAAGACAATGTCTTTTCAATAGAAGGCCCCTTTTGACTCCTTTATATCCTATATAATGTTGTATGTCTGAAACTGCATTAATTATATTCCAGTTTGGTGTAGTGGTTTAGAGCGCGGACTCTAATCTGGGAGAACCGGGTTTGATTCCCCACTCCTCCACTTGCACCTGCTGATGTGACCTTGGGTCAGTCACAAACTCTGGCACAGCTGTCCTTGAAAAAGAGCAGTTTGTGTCAGAGTTCTCTCAGCCCCACCCACCTCACAGGGTGTCTGTTGTGGGGAGGGGAAGGGAAAGGAGTTTGTAAACCGCTCTGAGACTCCAAGTGAAGGGCGGGGTATAAATCCAATCTCTTCTTCTTCTTCTTCTTCTTCTTCTTAAATCCAGACCTAGAAATATGAGGGTTGTCTTCCTGCATCAAACTGTGGTCTAGATACCCCCAACATTCTGTTTTCAGTCATAGCAAGCTAGATGCCTCTATGTGTTTATAAGCAGGGCATGAAGGTTTCCTCCTGATGTTTGTTACTTAGGGGGTATATTGCCTTTATCCATGTAGGTTTCATTGAAACAACTATCAGCCATTGCTTCCACACTCACAGCCATTGATATGGCATAGAGTCCTCACTTGATCCATAGTCATGAATAGAAAGGAAGCAAAAATTCATCATTTTACAAGCATTTAACCACCCTGATTGAGCACGCAAATGGAGGCATTAATCTTATCAAGTGATCCAGAATGATCCTAAACATGCTTACATGGAAACCAGAGTCACTGTACTCAATGGTACAACTTTAACAGTGATGTCCAGAACTGCATTGTGCAGTGTTAACATTATCACCTGGCTCTGCCTGTTTAATCTATAATTCACAGAAAAGCAGAGGAACTGGGAAGGAATCCAAAATCATTTTGAAGTGAGGTACGTTGCCGGCATAAGTACAGCAGTGTCTCCCTCCCTCTCCCACACGCAGATCTCCTGCAAAGAAACATTCAGAACAACATTTTCAACTTCAGAGTAGTCATTGCAGAAGCAGGCAAAGCTGATGAAAGTAACAATTTCTGACAAGGGACTGTGAAATCTAATAAAGGCTTTGCTCTCAGAACAATAAACGGTATGCAGTACCTTTTATTAGGACCAACCAGAATTTTAATTTAACAAAGTGCAAGTTTTCAGGGTCTCCAGAAATCTTAAGCAGCTTGGACTTTTAAAAAATAAAGCAAAAAAGACAGGGGGGGGGTCAGACCATGATGTAAAGATGGCCTATGGTCTGCAATTCATTCAAAAAGTGTTAATAAATTTGTTAAATTAAGTACTGCTGGGGGAACCTGGTTCCACTGAAGACCATCACTAAGGCAGCCCCAACAAACCGAAATATTATACAGAAGTCATTCTATCATATTCCCATATCAAACTGTTCATAATGGAACTCTATTAAGAAATACCTGGGGAGAAATCCATGTGGGGGGAAAAGTACTGGAAAGCAAAAACAACATGAAGCAGGCAGGAATCAGATATCTTGTTTACACATTGTCCCACACAACCCATATTTGTTTTGCAGTCCAACAAAATATTTTTCCTATGAGTTTTTCCATGAGCATTGAAATACTAAGGGAGTCTGAAAAGCCAGTTTCATTCTGTTTGGCCTGACCCTTGCAGCTACCCCTTGTACACAGCAAAGGAACTCCTGTCAAACTTATTCTACTGAAGGTTTCCATTTCAAATGTTGCCAGTTTTTAAAATGTAGATGCTGCAAACCTCTTGCCTGTCTATGCCTATGTGGGAAAACTCAGGCCCCTTATACTGTTCAGCATTACCTCTTGTTCTTCATATAGCTGCAAACCAAAAAGCCTATGAGAGTACAAAAATGTTAAGCCAGTGTAGTATGTTACATCCTGCTACATTAAGTTTTGCCTGAAAGAATAAGCAGGAACAAAAACAGGCCTAGACTCAGGAAACAACTGATAACTGGGAGCCTCAATTATTCTCAAGTGAGCTAGCACTTTGGTTGCAATTTCTGTAAAAGGGTTATCTAGGCAATTCATTCCACTTTTGCTCAAAGAAAAATGTACTTCATGCATAGCCTTGCTGGACTTAGAGAATGAGGTAGCTCTGCTACTGCCTTCAAGAGATGGTGTCAGCTACGCTGCCATGATGTTTATATAAGGGCTGGGGTTCATTTGCTTGACCTGTGTACCAGCCGTTGCTGCATTCCTTCTTTGCTTCTGTACTACTTCATTATCACTGACCTTGTAGACTGCCTGTGTAGTGTCTGGGCATCATGTAACCATGGGATAGCTTTGGATTCCCAGCTTCGGCTCTAACGGCCTGGGGGCCCTTCTCCCATGCCAATTGGCCTATGGGTGGGGGAGTGCGCATACGAATACCCTATATCCCATTGTGCTTGTAGAAACGTCCCCATTCTTAACAGTGACCATGTTACTGCATCTATAGCTCTGCAATAAAGTATAACCTTTCTGACAAGAGTGTACTCAGTTGTTGGCTGTGGAACCTGACAGATGAATGATCTATACTCCTACTTTGGAGAACACTTACACTGCAAAGGGAACTTCAAAGGAAGTTCAAGCTATTCTCAAGACAAAAACTAAAGATGCCCTTTGTCAGTTTCACCTACACCGTGGGTTCCACTAAAAGCTGGAGTAGCTGTTACAATAAACACAGGGCTGAAGCTGAAAATGGCAGACCTGTGTCCCAGTTCTGCACCTCCTTTCCTTAATGCGTGGTGAACATTACCAGTGTCATGGTATGTTGTGTTTGATGACTGAGTTGTGTAACAAAGTTTGAGTCCAGTGGCACCTTTATGACCAACAAAGTTTTATTCTGGGTATAAGCTTTCATATGTATGCACACACTTCTTCAGATTGAGTTGTGTGTTTCCCTCAGCCTACATGCAGCAGCTAATGTGTTCATTATTCCATTCCATTCTGTCTTAAAGCCTCAAGGCTGTTTTCTTTCTTGTGCAAGTTCCCATTTTGCAGCCCAAGAACATGTTTTAGAGGAACTCTAAAGCATTGGGGGGCAGACTGCAAAATGGGAACTTGCACAAAAAAAGAGAGAGAGAATGAGAGCCAGAGTGCAATGTAGCAGACAGAGGTGGCCCACATGAAGCTTCATTCCCATTATTATCCAAAAAGTTGTTCGCAAATGACTAGGAACTGTTGGGAAACTCTGGAAACAACATGTGATGCAATGCTGAGGGCTGAAGTTGGGATGGACTTCTGTAGAGATTGTGCCCTGCCTTGTATAGGTAGAAGAATCTTCCACTGACATAAGATCCTCTTTGGATCCAGCCTAGGGAATTGGCCTTAATACGGGAGTTTATTCCCTGCTCAGCCACAAAGGGATATGATCAATCTCTACCTTTCAGCTAAACCAAGTTCATAGGGTTGTTGTGAGGGTAAGACAGGAAGCTACCAAAAATGTCATCCTGTTTGTTTTTTGTAAAAAAAAAAAGTGTGTGTTGCTCACCATTAGAGGCATTTTCAAAAATATTCAATAGAAGACCATGTTGCTTTTTCATTCTACAGATGGTATTCCAAATTGAAGTGGTATTCCTGGGATCCATGAAATTAAAAGACGCCTGCTCCTCGGGAGGAAAGCGATTGCAAACCTAGACAGCATAATAAAAAGTAGAGACATCACCCTGCCAACAAAAGTCTGCATGGTCAAAGCAATAGTATTCCCAGTAGTACTGTATGGCTGTGAGAGTTGGACTATAAGGAAGACCGAGTGCTGAAGAAAAGATTCTTTTGAATTATGGGGCTGGAAAAGACTCTCGAGAGTCCCCTGGACTGCAAGGAGATCAAATCAGTCAATCCTAAAAGAAATCAACCCTGACTGTTCCCTGGAAGGCCAGATACTGAAGCTGAAGCTCAAATACTTTGGCCACCAAATGAGAAGGGAGCACTCCCTGGAGAAGACCCTGATGCTGGGAAAGATTGAAGGTCAAAGAAGAAGGGGACGGCAAAGGATGAGATGGTTAGACAGTGTTATCGAGGCAGCGAACATAAAATTAAGCAAACTCCGGAGCACGACGGAAGACAGGAGGGCCTGGCGTGATGTGGTCAATGGGGTCGTGAAGAGTCGGACTCGACTGTGCGACTAAACAACAACACAAGCTGGGGGATATGGTCTGACTGCTGGGAAATGGTGATCATTCTCTGACACAGAAGCATTGAATGAAGTCATTGAGATCCTAGACCAAAAATGAGTAACCATCACATTATAAAAGGGGGAGGGGGTGATTTAGTTTCTTAATCCAAAAGAGCAGCACAATCCAAATGAGATTTATACCCAAGAAGGGACTGTCTGCAGAACCCAAACACCTTCATTTCTGGAGCAAAGGACAAAATATGGTGTCTGACAGATCGAAAGAAAATTAGTCAAGAGGCTAGAAACGCAAAAAATTGACATGCAGGGGACCTCTCTTTTTTGCCATATTGTGATATTGATTTGTTCTTTGTGAGTTTTATTTTCACACAACACAGGATCAGCCTTAAGCAGAGGACTAGCTGCAGGGCACAATCAAGCTACAGTAGCCCCAGGCCTTTGGAAGTCACTGCTTGGACGCATTCCTGTAATTCCAGGTTTAGAAGGAAAATACGCAGTAATGGCTTTCTAACACTCAGCGTGTGTAATCAAGCAAGGCAATGTATAGCCCAAAGCATGCTGCTGATTGCTTCTTGGCCTCAAATCATATACACAAAGAACACACCACGTAAACACAAGGTGAAAGTAATGTTGATTCCAAACACTGTTTTGGAGCCACACTTGACTATTGGTTAACAAAAAACTTTAGCTATGGTTAATGACTAAAGTGAACTGTGCAAGAAGAATGTGTAGCTTACCATTAGCTTTATCCTGCACTGATTATATGAGGGTTCAGTGACATGGCATGGTTTCCTCTGTGTGTGTTTGCAAATTTAGCTGCCAGGACTGCTTTATCAAAAAGGAGACTGGTGTGAGGAGAGAAGGAAACGTTCAGCCTTTCCTCCCTTGCTGTTTCCTGGCTTGGGGGGGATAATCTCAGAGCTTCATTTATTTGTTTATTTATGAGGTTTATACCCCACCCACCCAGCCGAAGCCGGCTCAGGGCAGCTTACAAAGGAATAAAAACAACAAATAGACAATTGAAATGATCCTAAATCCATATAAAACAATCCAACATTAAAAGGTGCTAACATTCTAATGCTAATAATTATCAAATGATTAACTGAATTTAAATTTACCCCAACTGGGGAATGCAAATGTAAAAGCACCTTGGGGGTACATGTAGCTGAGGGGTAGGTTTTTCCAGCAAGAAAATGCAAGTGGAGGAGAAGGTTAAATCTTCCCCCACCCAGATCTTCCTCCTTTCCGGGCTATTCTTCTCCTCAACAAACAATCCTGACAAGGACATCTGCAAAAGAAAGAGGCATTTAAAATAAACATTTGAGCCCTGGAGTAGTTCTCCTTGGGCATTTCTATACTTCTGGTTCACTGCTGTTTAATACAAGCCATTAGGAAGGTCCCCTCTGCAAGACTATTGAAAGGAGTGTGAATACAAGAGGAGCATAGGGTTGTCATGTCCAAAGAGCATGTGCTAGACAAATGTCCTAGCCCTTGGTATCCACACAGAAGTGCTGTAGTATAGCATTCATTTCAGGGTACAGTGCAAAAGCATGAAATTTTATGATGCTTATTGTTCTGATTAAAGGTAAAGGTAAAGGTTCCCTTGCTCGAAAGCCAGTCGAATCCGACTCTAGGGTTATGGTGCTCATCTCCATTTCAAAGCTGAAGAGCCAGCGCTGTCCGAAGACGTTTCAGTGGTCATGTGGCCAGCATGACTAAACACCAAGGCACACAGAACGCTGTTACCTTCCCACCGAAGTGGTACCTATTTATCTACTTGCAATTTCTTGCTTTCGAACCGCTAGGTTGGCAGGAGCTGGAACTAGAGATGGGAGCTCACTCCGTCATGCGGCACCCGGGTCTCAAACTGCTGAACTACTGACCTTCCACAGCCTGCAGTTCAGCGTCTTAACCACTTGAGCCACCGCAGCTCCTTTGTTCTGATTACTGGGGTACAATTACACAAGGATGGTATCTGGGGTCTATAATGATCTCAACTGCTTATCCTTTAGGGTCTGACTGACCCCTGCTTGCTAACTCATGCCCTTTTTCCTTCAGCTCACAATCATATGATCTTGTGAATAAACATGAAAGACAATAGTTAGCACTGCAGTACATCTCAGCTGCAGTATCTAAATAAAGGAGTTGAGTGTATGGTTAAATGAAAGTGCCTTGTCCATGCTGATCATTATCTTAAACCTCTTCCCTGCAGTAGTTCAGTGGGTAATGTTTTTTTCTTCTCTGCTCACTTACATTGGTCTGACCCCGAGGCCATTTTAATGAAACCTTTAAAAACCAAACTGAAAAGAAGGAGGAGAGACTGAAACACCACAGAACAATCAGCCTCTTTCTACAGAAGAACGAATGGAGTATGAAGTGGTAAAGGTTATAGGGAAACTCTCACACTATTTATGTAGTCCAGGAGTAAACTATGACCCTGCAACTTGTAAGAAGCTTAAAATAGAACTGTTTGGTTCAGCATGTAAATTGCCCAATTGAGCTTAATAACACCTATAAAATGTAAATGCGAAAATTATTACAACACAATGGAAGAAATCGATAACTGTCTGACCTTAGGTGTGGGATATGACCAGGGTGGAAACCAGACAAAATGTTAGGGGGGGGGGGTTCAGGGCAAGGAGGACGGTTTTTTTCCTTCTCCTTTCAACACCCCTTCTTCTTCTCACCCATACCCCCCCATGCTTGGTTCCATTGAGACAGCTGATGAAAAAGCTTCTGCCACAGCTACCTCTGTGTTCCAGATGTCCCCACACATAGCCAAAGAGGAATGGCTACAGGGTGGGCTGCCCAGGCCCCATATGGCTTTGGGGCATGAAGGCTTGGCCCCCATATTTGACCCTCAAGTTATCCTAGTGATTGTCTTGGGTTGAGGGGATGAACATGACCAGGCAAGCTCATCCCTCATGCTCAAGGTGCTCAGACCCCTATGATGACACGTGGTGAAATTTACCCCCTCTCCCCATTCACCCCAACCCCCTGTGGTCTTTTAAAGTGTAAGCAGAATGAAGTCTTTAATGACTTCATTTTGCTTTATTAAAAGAACATATATCCTAGGCTAAGGGATAATATCTCCTTTGTAGTAAGCATATGTCTTATTTATTAATTACACCGTTATCCTGCTTGCCCCCCAAGTAGCTCAGGGCTGTGTACAGTGGTCTGTTTTCCTCCATTTCATACACACAACAACCCTGTGAGGTAGTTAGGGCAAGAGAGAGCTGGCTTTGATTAGTAAAAGCAGCTAGTAAAGCAAAGATGCAGAATATAGCTCTTTGCTCCACTTAACCAGTCTAGGTTGTAAACAAAAGCACTGTATGAAGAATAATTTTATAGAAAGAAGAGGAGGAGGAGGAGGAGGAGAGTGGATTTATACCCTACCCTTCACTACCCAAAGGTGTCTCAGAGCGGCTTTCAAACTCCTTTCCCTTTCCCTCCCCACAACAGACACCCTGTGAGGTAGGTGGGGCTGAGAGAGCTCTTGGCAGAAACTGCTCTTTTTTCAAGAACAACTCTTATCAGAACTACCGCTTGCCCAAGGTCATCCAGCCAGGTACAAGTGGAGGAGTGAGGTATCAAACCCGGTTCTCCCAGATTAGAGTCTGTGCACTTAACCACTACACCAAACTGGCTCTCTAAGTGATGCTGGGAATATTTCCTGCCCTCATAAATGGCTGAAATAGTCATTTATGCTAAGTACAGAATTCAGTACGACCTAGCCAATTAAAGCCACTCTCTTTGAACTTTCTGTAACTCAGAATATGGTGATAAAGTGCATGTTCCCAGTGGGGGTTTAGAATATGATGTGAGTGATCATTATGAGGTGCTCTTGATTTCTCTAGCACATTTGAAGTATGGGATGTGAAGTGTGCCTGCTTCTGCTCTGTATATTTCCATTTGACAGACCCTAGTACTGATATGTGTAAAGAGCTGGTGTAATACCATCAAACATGATTCCGTACAGGGTGCTCTGATTTCACCCACACTCACTTCAACGAGATGTGGTTATATGCAGATCAAATGATTTACAGCTCTGAAAAGCTTCTGAAAATGAGAAGGATCACTTTACCAGGAGATGTGGTTGTGGGTTCCTCAACGGAGTGAGTCTAGATACTTCACTTTTGCCCCACTCTTCCTCCAAGGAAATCTAGACAATGTACATTTGGCCCGTGGGTGGCCCCCTTCCATGGATCGAGAGAGCCCATTGCTATTGCAAGTGCTGTATGGAATGTGAATGTCCAAGGATCGCTGCCTCCTATTGGACAGTGGCATTTCTAATGATTAATGGTGCAGCTCTAGCCACCACCACTACTGAACTATTTTATGTCCATTTAAGAAGTGTAAGTGTATGTGACTGCCTGTGCATAAATACTTCTTACAGACTTGAGTGAGGGGGGGGAGGGTCTGTGTCACTCCCAGTGATGGAGAACTCATCTGTCTCAGGGTGGAATCATTACATGTTGTAATGAAAACCTGGAGGAACAGAGAGGTTTAGTTGAAGATTTATCATGTCGTCTATTGACATGTGCTTCATAATTCAAAGTCTGGGGAAATTAATTACTCCATCTATACTTTAAAACAATTAGCTGCTGTTTGGAGATAAGGATCTGGGGACTGATCAAAAAGTGGCTGCATTTACTAATAAACTTAGAAATGACTTTATACATGCCGACATGGTTGGCTATCAAAAAAAGAATGTTGCTTAACAGGGCCATCTTATCTGCGTCTTTATTTTAATTGCTGTCCTGTACATGCTAAATTCTATGTACAAGGCATACAGCATCAATTGCCTGTCCTCCAGCAGTCCTTCAACGTGGTGTTAACTTTGATTTTTAAAATACATGTATTTGATATAGTGATTTGAAAAATGTGTTTCTCTCTAGTGCTGGGGCTATTTTCAAAACATTTTTTAAGAAAAGTGCTCAGTGGCAGTAAAACTAGCCCACAGGTCCCCGACCTTTTAGAGCTGGTGGGTGCTTTTGGAACTGTATCACAATGTGATGGGCGCAGCTTTAAAATGGCTGCTACAACATGGTTGCTGCAGGGGGCATAGCTGCCACAGCTTACCATCAAGCAACATTTTTAAAAAAAAGAATCTGCACTGCCAATCAATTCTCTAAGGCTCAATCAGCAGCCTTGCTGGGCAGAAGCCCCACCTGGTCCTACCCACTTTCTAAAAAGACTTGGTGGGTGCCAGGATAGGTTTTGGCGGGTGCCATGGCAGATGGCACCCACAGGCACCACATTGAAGATCCCTGAACTCGCCCGTGGCAGAAAGACAGCGCCACCCGTTACCACAAGCTTGTCTTTGGATCAGGATGGGGGGGGGAGGCTAAAGAGAGGGGGGAAAGACACAGTTGATGCTCGCATTCACATCGTCCGGACCTTCCCTTCCCCCCACCCCCACCTTCAAAGTAAACCAAGCACGGGTCCATGGGCAAGCACTTCGCAGCCGAGTAATGCTCTGTAGTTGTTGCAGAAGAACTGCGTGAATAGAAAGCGCAAAGTTTCCCGGTTTGTTACATAATCCCGGAGAGGAGCATTCCCTGACTCATGTTTGGTATTAATTGTCGCTAAACCTCCCGCGCCCTCGCTTCAGCCTGGTGGCTCCCGTCCGTTCAGCCTCCTGGTCCTTTCATCGTTTTTCGAGTCATGCTTTCACGTACTCGAAGAACTTACAAAAGCAAGCGGGCTTTTAGAAAACAAGGGCGTCATTTTCGAAAGGCGGCAGTGAGCGCAGCCTTTGCGGCGAGGAGGCAGTGGCTGTTCACCCCCAGCCTGAAAGCAGATGATCCCCCGCCCTGCGCTGACACGGAACAGGTTGAGTCAAAAAGAGCACCGCACCTCTCTCCACCCCACCCCCTCGCTCCACCAAGGCTCCTCCTCCCCCCGCTCATCCAGCCAACTTGCACACGTGTTTGTGGCAGAGCCAGCTGTGTGAACGCACGTGTGTGCGCGCGCACCTCTGGGGGACGGGAAAGCTTTTGATTGCTTTCGGCACGATCCTCCTTCGCCGGCTTATCTCTTTCCCCTCCGCTCCCCCCTCCCTCCCCTGGTCTCTCTACGCGCCAGGGAAGGGATGCGGTGGGACCCAACGGCAGAAGGGCGCCTTCTCCGAGCCTTCGCTTCGGAGTGTGACCGGCCCACTTGCTGCTCTCTGCCCTCGGTCCGGTGCGCCTCCTAGGCAGCTGCAGGGCTGCCCCCACCCCCTCCTTTAAGGTCCCCCGGGTGGGACTCGGGCGCCCGGAGGCTGCTTTGCCCGCGGCTTCCTTCGCTGCGAACGTGCCCCGCGCCTGCCTCGCCAGCACCACGGACAGCTCCCTGGCGAGGCACTCCGGCGCCTGCAGTCCCTGCGAGCTTCTCTCCCGCGGCAGCTCGAACCCGCTACGACCAGTCGGTCCCTTGGGAGAAACCTACCCGGGATCATGGAAGGAGAATTCTGGAACCAGAGCGACCTCAACGGCACCCAGCTGTCCTGCGGCGGCCCCAACAGCAGCCAGGGGGCACGAGGGGGCAGCCTGTGTCCTAGCGCTGGGGTCACCCCTTCCATGGTCACGGCCGTCATCATCATGGCTCTCTACTCCATAGTGTGCGTGGTGGGACTCTTTGGCAACTTCTTGGTCATGTATGTCATCATCAGGTAAGGGGGCACGCGGAGAGGGGGAGGAGCTGTTAAGGCAAGGAGGCAAGGACAGGGACTGAAGAGATCTGGGCAGTGTGCAGTGGGTCCCTCAGATGTGTGAAGCTGCAAGGGCAAGGGTCCCTTATCAGGTTAAGTGTCCTCCCTCCTCCCAGGGCACTCATGAGGCGCTGCTAGGGAGGAGGAGGAGAAGAGTATGATGTGGCCCCTCATGACTGCACTTGAGGGTTGATTGGGAGCTGCTCCTCTCCAAGGATGGCGTTTCAAAGGTGCTGATTCTTCTCCAGGCATGCATGGTCATCTGCAGAAATACTGCTCTTCTCATAGGAGGGGACAGGAGGTATTTATCTGTTGTGGACTAAACCACCGTAAAGTCGTAACCCACTGAAGTCTGAGCCATGCCATAACCCTTCCTCTCCCACTTTTTGCACACACGCGCGCCCGCACATAGATGCACACACACCCTCTGCAGAGGTTGGCTTTTTCTCCCCAATATGCCTCCTTCTGTCAAGGGAACAAAGATGGAGAGATTGGTGGTGGGAGGGAGAAACATATTGAGAAGGCATGTACCTCTCAGTGTGAGCACTGATGCCTTTGTGCTGGCAGCAAGAGAAGGTTTGTAACCAAAAAGGAAAGTAACAGCAGCAAGCAGATCTGATCATGAGACTAAACTGCGGTTGGGGGGGAGGTCAGTGGGATAGAATAGTTTCTAAAGGAAAGAAAATGTTCTTCTTGAGCGACAAAAATAATTTTCTAGTTACAGGTAAGAGAGAAATATAAAGGCATGGTTTTGGATCAAATTTCTCATATCCACAGACAGACTGGAGATCTCACCATGGTACAAACAATGTTTGAAATAATAACCACATTTACAAATGTATAACATTTTACAGCCAACTTTCCTTCCAGAAACTCAGGACAACATGCATAAACATAGTTTTGTCCACACAACAGCCCTGTGAGGTAGGTTAGGCTGAGAGACAGTGACTGAGCCCAGATCATCCCAGAAAGTTTAATGGCAGAGGAGGGATTCTAAACAAGGTCCCCCTGATCCATGCACAGCTGTCTAACCAGTACACCACGTTGGATCTAAACTGTCTAAAGCAGGGCATGGTATGCTCAGGATTATATTGATGTAGTGAAGTTCTGAGCAGCCCTTTAAAAAGGCAGAACTAAGGTTAAAACAAATAGTGCTGCTAACTCAAAAGTAAGCCCCAAGAACATAGATCAAGATGGGTAGGCATGTCAGTCTGTCTGTAGCAGTAGAAAGCGGTCCAGTAGCACCTTAAAGACTAACAAAATATGTGGCAGGCTTTCGTGAGTCACTGATAACTTCTTCAGATACCAAGGTATTCCATAGTACTTCCTCCAAAGTAAGAAAAAAGAAGAGTGTATAGAATTGCAGTTTTAGTAGTGTATGGATCAGTTCATCTATTTATCTTTCTCTCAGACAATTTTGTACGATCAGCCAAACAGAAACGGTGCAAAACCAAATCTTTCTATTAAATCAACTGGGAATGTTGATTTATCAAATTACTTTATTCTTCATTCTCCCCTCTGAATTTCATACTAAAATGTTTTCTGTTTCTTTCTAATGAAGAAAGATTCAAGCCCATTAAGACAAAAAGAATGCAATTTTTTGCCAGCAAGTAGATTCTTCCACTAGGCATAGTAAGTTCCGGGACAGAAGTTACTGCATGAACATCTGTCTTAGCTTTAAGATTAATTTGTTGTTTAAAAAGAAGAAAAATCTTTTATGTCATATGTAAAATGTTTTGCTTTTATAGGTGTTAAATTAGATTTATTTAATGAATGTCAGGTAGGAAAGTAATCCAATTTGCTCCTAACACAGGGCTAACATTTAAGAAAAATGAGATTAGAATCAATTTCAATGAGAGCACAGCACCATCTATTGAAATGATTGATAACAACAGGTGGAAATTGCTTTGGGGAGCCACAGTTTGAAGGGAGGATCTGCATCAATAAGAAACAGATCTGCCTCTTTCATTGCCCCCCTTTCCATAACTCTTTCAGCACAGAATGACATGAGACTTAAGGAGACAAACTCTGTATATTCTACTAATAAAAATAATAGATCGTTGATCTCAAGTAAAAGATATTTGAAGTTTCATGCTGTTATTTATACAGTGCTAAACATCTTGCAGGTTGATTTGTATATCTGTGTTATTTATGTCTACTGATTATTTACAATTCAGAAATAACAAATAATAATGCTTTTAGTTGGACCAACCATGATTTTGCAATGTGTTGGGTAAGCTTTTGAATTCTGCAAAACTCATCCTCAGGTAGGGTGTTAGGCAAAGGGGGCAAATGTACAGGAAGGGGGGGAATGTTAAAGAGCATGCTGGCAAGTGCTCTCTACTGGTCTTAAGAGGATAATGGAAGAAGCCCCCTGAAGACACACAATGCAAACCTATGTTTAGTATATTGTCCCCCTGGGGTATAGACTGGAATAACTCTTTCCAGGATTGCAGTAACAAGATGGTAAAGAATAGAGTGTTGTCTGAAAGGACTGATTACAATGTTGCATGCTGGGACTGAAAAGCAAGGGAACCTCCCCTTTAAATATTGGTACTATTCATAGTACTATTGATTATATCTATATAGATAATCAGCTTTTCCTATCGAGTGTGTAAGTCAAGATGGTTCACATAGGGTTCCCAGTGATCTTCTACACAAGCAGTGATTGAATCTCTACCCTTTCATTTATCCATAGGACTAATTATTCCAGATGCCTCTTTCATTGCAACATCAAATAATACCACATTGCTTTTAAAATAAGATGTAGTGAATGATATATGATACACAAACATGAAGCAGGTTTATATACTTAAAGCCAGTAACAGAGAAACTGGAAATGGCCTTAAATTTATGCTCCCCCACTGAATCCATGGTTATTTAAGCATGATGTTTCATGTTGTTGGAATCATGCAGCAGACAGTTAACTGCAATTCTCTAAATTAGTATTTCAAACATTAGCTAAGTTCCATTCATTTATGCATATCATTTAATAATATTTATGCTTTCCAAGGCATACAAGGAAGGTTACTTTAATTTCTGATTGAAGTAACCTTCCTTGTACGCCTTGGAAAGCTCTGATTGAGCCATATGAGCACAATAAGAGACAATTAACAGGTCCCATAAGTTCTGATTGCTCTCATTTGTGGGTGTGATTTGTAGGAGGCTGTCCTTCACAGTGGAAACAATATCATGGATTTTGGTGGGTCTTGACTACTTTTTATAGATTAAATCTTGAGGGAAAGCAAGAGGCTGAAAGGAACCCTCTCTAAAGCAGCAATTTGCAGTACAAGAGAAAATTTTAAAAACTCAGATCATAAATTCTCTGCTGGATCCACAAAAATAAAGAGAAACCTCAACTGTAAGAAATATGTGTTGTGCTAGTAAAGGAATTACAAAACCAATTTGTGTGGTAGGCTCCAGGTGCAGAGATTATAGACTGTCTTCAAGTTTGGTGCAATGGATGCAAAATTGGGTGTAGGGCAATCTATGAGTCCCAGTCTACGTTTGACTATAAAGTTCTTGGAGGCTTAACATGAGGCAGTCAATCATGTGCAACATTCACCCCTTTCCCCTTAATGAAAAGTACCAGTTGGAAGCTACGATCTTTTTGAACAGAGCGTTGAGTGAGAGAATCACTTGTATCTTTTCTTTCCATTCCTACACTCAGAATCCTCTCTCAGGCTGCTTCCCTACCCTCAGAAGAAAAGATAAGGGAGGAAAGCAGTTTTGATGGGGTTCTGCTCAAAACTGTGGCCTCCTGGTGGGGCTTTTCATATTTAAAAACAGTCAGGGAAACATTTTATGCAACTGAGTATCATGTTTAACTTGAACCTGACTGAGAAGGTAAATCTTAGTCTTCTCCCAGTATAGGACTGCTGTAAGAGTGAAACATGTTACATACTGAATGGCATATAGAAATGACTGCTAATCCCCTAGTAGTTAAGACTGTCTTTCACATAAAATACTTGTGAACTAGTTTGTTTGCTTATTGCCACTGAATTGAGTTAAATAGGACTTATTCCTAATTCAATGTACACAGGAGTACAATCCTTGATTAAACATTTCTGAAGGTTTTGTATATTTGCATTTCTGTAACTGAGATGACGTATCTTCTCACTTTATGTATGAATAAATGTTAACATTTTTGCATGCTTAAAAATTCTAGCTCCTGCCATATATGTAGTAAATGTTCGTGACAGTGAGATTATATAGCATTACATATTGTTTTGAGATTTAAAAGTACTTCACATACATTATCTCATTGAAATCTTTACAACAGCATTTCAAGGTAGGTCAGTACCATTCCCTTCTTGCAGAAGAGGGAATGAAGCTGTGAGAGGGTGGCTTGCCTATGGCCACCTTGTACATCAGTGGGAGAACCCTTGGACCACAAGGGTTCTCTTAGTTCCTAGAATATACAGTATGAGGGCTGCTACAAAGGATTTTGTTCACAATCATATGTCATTGCCCCCCCAGTTGGAATAAAGAGACAGACACCAATATGGATTTAACAAGGGGCACTATTAATTATTTAATAATGACAAATACTAGCGAGGGGTTACCAGAAATGTACTGAGGAATATGACAGGTGTCAAACTCCTGACCACCTTCATTTCCTTCTGGGTGATGCACTTGCTCCAATCTCAAGCCACCGAAGGTAGCTTTCGACCAGCAGTGTGGCATGTTCGAGAACCCCTGCCCCACCACCCCAGAAGCCACAAAGGCCCGCTAAAGTAGGCCGAGCCAGATTGTTCCAAGGAAGATCACCCCTTCCTGGCCTTGAGCTGCAAAGGCCCGAAAGCTGTTCCTGGAGGACCCTTTATTTCCTTTATAACAATGCCCCGGTGCTCACCATTTCCATCCTGATCGTGCTACCCCGCCAAACACTAAAGTGACCATACTATTTAACAACCCAGCCCCCCGAAGCCAATAAACCAACACCACCATCGTCAGTGCAAGGTAGGCAAAAACACCCCCATCCATAGGCCAAACTGATGGAGGCGAAAAATTCCTACCTGGCTCCATGAAAAGGCAGCCAGTCAGACCTGCACTAAAATAGAGTGGGAGGGTGGGCCAAGCTCGCCGACGGGCCAGTAAGGCAGGGGGCAGGAGCCAAGCCTAAATAGGCTGGCTCTGCCCCCTGTAGGTCTCTTTCCTCTTCATGCCTCTCACAGAGGCAAATCAGCCCTCCCCCACCAGCACAGGCTCGGCGGGGGTTGGGGCTCACATTTACTTGGGTTCAAATCCGCACTCATACCATGGAAGCTCATTCGGTGACCTTGGGCCAGTCACAGTCTCTTACTCTAACCTACCTCACAGGGTTGTTGTGAGGATGAAATGGAGAAGAAGAGAACAAGGTAAGCTACTTTGGAACCCCACTGGGGAGAAAAGTAGGGTACAGATGAATTAAATACATATTTTCAAGAGTACAAGCTTCTCACAGTTGTAAGCTTTGCTTCTCTTTTTAGAGAAGGTACAAATAGGAAATATTAACCAATTAATGTGCCTTCTGTCTGGTAGAACAGAAAATGGCATATCTGCTAGAAATATCCCTCATTGTAAGGTCTTTACAGTTCTACTCCCTGATTTTGGTAACTTCCTTATCCTCTGTGCCTGCAAATTAATCTAAGTCTGGAGCCAGGAACACCCTGCAGCAATGGACTGTGATGGACATGAGACAGCCCATCTCATGTTGTCAGCTGGAATCACCGCCTCCTGGGGGTAGGAGTCAGGTTTAGAAGGCTCAGCAAAGAGAGTGCTCCTTCCCTAGCATCTGCATTCATCTTCTGAACAGTACAGAATTTCAGCTCTAAATGACCTGAAACCTCATTCTGTATTTCAGTAATATGTTTCCATTGTAGTTTATGAAGACTGAACAGATCCTGGCCCCACTGATGGACCTCCTGATGGCATCTGGTATTTTTGGCCACTTTGTGACAGAGTGTTGGACTGGATGGGCCATTGGTCTGATCCAACATTGGCTTCTCTTATGTCCTTATGATCAGGAACTGAGATTGTGAGGAGGCAAGGCTTGCAATTCAGTTTTTAAACATCAGGATTTGTAATCATATTTAAATGCATTAATGTGTAAAGTGAAATAGGCAAGTCTTGTGGCTTTTAGGGAAACTTGACTTTGAGAAAAATTAGAAAGCTGGAGAAGTCACTTTAAAGAGTTCAAGTTGCTCCAGACTCTGTTTTACCTCTCTTTTAAAATTGCATACAGTACAGGTACATTTCAAGGTGCACACAAAGACCTTGGTTAAGATATCATCACATCAGAGCATGCAACTGTTGCCTTATAAGGCTGCAGTCTTAAACATACATAGTACGGGAGACAATGCTCCCTCTAAACTGTGGAGTCTTGTGAGCAAAAATTCTACTTTGTGAGCTACTGGTATTAAAGTCGTGAGTGAGCGATTTGGCTACTGCGTTTGCTCTGGAGCCATCCTTCCTGATCCAAGACAAAAATATGTGAGCCAGAGGCTAAAAAACTGTGAGCTAGCTCACAGTAACTCAGCTTAGAGGGAACACTGATGGGAGGGTTCATACCTTAGTGGTACAGCACATGCTTTCTTTGCATAGGTAAAGGTTTCATAGGTTTGTTTCTTGGCATATCCAGTTCAAGGATATGTTTACTTCTGAATTCCCACTGGATAGGCTCCTACTTTTGTAAGATTCACATGTGATGAATGGCAATTGGACTTTAGATTACTGGTGAGAGATCCAGCAATAATGTACTACTCTTTGCATGAAGAGTCTTGAAAGACAGTGTGGATTGTTCTGGAACAGGTTGTATTTTATTAAACACCATCAAAGCCCAGGTTGCTTGGCAAAATGATATTAAAAGGTAACATCCTCAACAAGCTAAAAGTTGGCAATGGAGGATACCACAAAGGGAGAGAACAGGGAGAGGAGGCCAGTGTAAAAAAGGATAGCATGCCCTTTGTAAAGGTACCAAACCCCTTACTCATTTCTAAAGGATAATCAAATAGCCAATGCAGTACGATAGCCAGTAGCCAGTGCAAACATGGTATAGCAAAAAAGAACAGCAGCAGTTTAATCTCCACTGGAATGTACTGACATATTGCAGAAACTCCAGAGCAATGAAATACTTCAATGTTGTTTGGAAACGTAAGCATGAATTAATCACCTAGTTGAACAAAGCATAGTAAATGTCTAGGACAGTAAGTCCTCGGTACTTGTTATTAAAGCATGTTGTACACATATCTATAATGGAAGAGAAAGGAAGACTAAACCCCAAACTGGAAAAATGATTGGAGAGATGTAAAAGAAGACATGGAACTAATAAAAAACATGGACATCAGAAATGGCCAGTTCGCATATAGAAATCTGGGCTGATATAGGATCCTATTCTACAGCATAGTTGCATGTTATTTATTTATTTTTAATTCCTTCCTTCCTTCCTTCCTTCCTTCCTTCCTTCCTTCCTTCCTTCCTTCCTTCCTTCCTTCCTTCCTGTGTATACCAGACATTGGTCATGCTTGAAGTTTCCACCTCAATCTAAAGAAAAAAATCATTTATGATTACAGAAACTCTCTGAAGGTTGGAGTCTGCATTCTAACCACAGAGGTACCTTTCCTGTGCCTTACACTCAAGTCTGTTCAAATTTCAGCCAATTTCACATAGAATCGTAGAGTTGGAAGGGACCTCCAGGGTCACCTAGTCCAATCCACTGCACAATGCAGGAAATTCAAACTACCTCCCCCCACACCCCCAGAAGATGGAAAAAAACCCCTCCAGGATCCCTGGCCAAACTGGCCTGGAGGAAATTGCTTCCAGACCCCAAAGTGACAATTGGAATTTCCCTGGGCATGTAAGAAACGGCCACAGGAACTAAGCACTGATGTAACGCTA
>NW_015176050.1:67971-73060 GCF_001447785.1 Gekko japonicus | reverse complement strand
GCACCATCCTCTATATGACAGCCCTTCAAGTACTTGAAGATGGTTATCATATCACCTCTCAGTTGTCTCCTCTGTAGGCTATACATACCACACTCTCCAGGCTATACATACATGTGGATGTCATGTTCACAGTGCAATCCTACATCGGAGTGCCTTTGCTGCAATAATTCTATAATGTATGAATTGTCTCTTTGAATAAAAGAAAACTAATTTCTATCACTCAAGAAATTTGTTGATATGCCAACAAATCGCTGGCATATCACTATGCTATGCTGATCTTCTTGGTAATGTTCCCGTTTAAGTACACGTGCTGCCAAAGCAAGCACAAAGATTCCTAAATTATAACACTTATGAATAAGGTAAGCTTTTCGAGACCTGATCTGGCTTTATAAAATCAAACAATTTGCAAACCATCAGACTAATTAAAAGTGTTTCAGAACCTGAGCTCTCTCAGGCACTGGTCTCTGGTTCCTTTCTAAAGAAGTATAGTATTTATGCAAGCAAAAAAAGATACATTTGCTAAACCTGACTTACCTTTGCTAGTGAGTCAAGCAAGGAACACTGGAACAAACTTTACAAATAGAACAGAATGATAAAACTTGATATTCTATCAACTAAGCATGATTTAAAGGCAACTATATTCTTGGTTTTAAGTCTCATAATTGGACAGTTAGTAGGACCTGGGACTAAGAACTTCAACACAGGAATCCCTTGGGATTTCCAAAGTTGCCAGGCATGTACGTTATGACCTAAATTTAAGAATGTCTCACTGGATCAGACCAAAGGTCCATCTAATCCAGCATTGTTTCCTGCAATGGCCCATCAGATACTTTTGACAAGCCCATAAGGAGGGCATATAGTTTACATTTCTCTTCAGTCAGGGCATACTACTTTTGAATATGAAGGTTCATTTTTATTAACATGCCTCACAGGAATTGGTACACCAATGCTCCCCTCTGTAAATATGTTTAATCCTTTGAAAGAGCCATCTGAATTAGTGATTTCCACAGGTTAGTTATATGTTATGTAAATATTTCTTTTTGTCTGTCCAGAATCAATTGCAAAATCAGCTTGAATTTGTGATCCCACATTTCAGTATTATGAGATGGGGGGGTCTTTTTCATTCAATCTACTGAATATTAATACATCACAATAAATTTACTATGTTATGTAAATATTTCTTTTTGTCTGTCCAGAATCAATTGCAAAATCAGCTTGAATTTGTGATCCCAAATTTCAGTATTATGAGATGGGGGGGGGGTCTTTTTCATTCAATCTACCGAATATTAATACATCACAATAAATTTACAGAATATGTACAAAGAAGCATTGAATGACATTTTGTATCAGATACTTCTAAATGAAATTCTCCCCTTTTCCCCATTGTCCAAGTTTATAACAAAACTCCCATTGATTTCATAAGAATACTGCCAGGGAGGTTCTACAGAAGAAAAGAATGGTCTCTTTGCAGAACATCTGCCTAGTCGCTACTGGCTATGCTTGGATTCTGTTGCCCAATGCAGAGCACGTCACTAATGTTTAATCCTAATCGATCCAGGGAGCCACACTAAGGATATGTATTTTTACACCTTAAGAGAATTTACATAACAGACCAACATGGTCTCATTTGCTGGCTACACTCTTACTCGTATATCATTATTACAGCATGAGAAAGCATATTTATATTTAGCAAACAGCTGCAAAGAACCAGAAAATCAGAGTAGTAAGATGTCAAGAGGCTTGGAAATAATTCAACCAGAAACATTTGGTTAGCCTCAATGTGTTGGTTTGCGAAGCCATTAAAATGATTTCAAGCACCAAGCAAATGGTTTACATGCTCCCCTGTCACTTTGCTCATCCTGGATCTGAGGACCTGTTGATCAGTCTTGGGAATGCATTGTCCATTTCAAATGAATATTTTTAGGAAGAAACTTTAATCTCCAATGAGATCAGCCACTGATACGCTTGCACAGGATCAGGCAGAACTGTGTGCAGAGAATCACTGTAATGTTTGCATTAGTTGCTATGGAGGCAATCAGTGACATTGTCTTTGGTAAACTTAACTAAAAGCACCATGGAGGAAGTGCCAGAGTCGAAGGTGACCTTTTCAGTGATTTTCTTCCAAATGGAATGCATATTTATTTTTTTAAAAATCAATCTTATTTTGCTGAGCAAGATTATTCATTCAAATATTTATTTACCACTTTCTGTGTGCTTACAGTGATTTATATACAAGCATATTCCCTGAATATTATATGGCATTGGGATTTTGACTGATGTGGTAGATGAAGCAATTGACCAACCTTTAACACAATTTTTCCATAGCATATCATACATGCCAAATTGTGTCTCTGGGGTAGCCCTCAGAGAGGAATTAGGAATCTCTGGAAGCTTTAGTGTGGCAAAGATAATCTTTGTTATATCATAAAATTCTCATGTCCAAGAAGGGGCTCCTGAGTCTTATTAGAAAAGATCTGATACTAGTCTCTTGGAAAAAAGTCACTGAAAACAAGCTTCAGTTGTTGGGCTCTAACGCAAACAAAGGCCGAGTTCAGACTGGCAGTTTGTCCCGATATAGGCTCGTTTCAGAAACGTTTCAGAAACTGTTTAAAGGGGCCATTCACACAGGCACATCTGTCCAGCATTCCCCAGCCGTACTCAACCCGTCTCATAACACTTCCCTCCCGAGTTTAAAAGATACCAGGTGAAAGTGGTATCAAACCCTGGAAAGTGCAATTATCCCATGTCCCATCCCGCACCAACAAAGTGTGAATGCCAAAAGCCACATTTTTCTTGCACCCTTGTGTGCTTATGCACTTATGTGCATAAGCGCATATCTCCAAATTACGAAAAAGAAAGCTGCACCTTATAGCTGTGCCTCCACCAGGGGCAGGCCAACAGTGTGAATGCTCCCTTGCGCCTCCTCCCCGGTATGCTCCCTATCAGTCCGGGTCTTTTTTGCCACGACTCCCTCCCACTTCAAACTGCCAGTCTGAACTCAGCCAAAGTATACGAGATGGAAGAAATAGTTGGCGGTGATATCCCTGGATTTTAGAAGTACACAGGAGATAGCATGACAAGTGTTCTCAGTAGCTGCTCATGTCCTAATCCCCTTTAATTTTATTCTACAATATGTTCTTTAAAGTTAAAGGTGCTCCAGTATAGAAGGGCATTTATGTTGGCTAGGCAAAATGCCTTTCCGTCAATGGTTACTGGGAGCCATTATGTAGGTATTTCTTATTTGGATAGAAGATGTGAGTGTGAGGATGGTCCTATTGAGACTTTGGAATACATTTTGCTGTTCTGTCATTGTTGGGAGGATTTGAGGAGGAAATATTTCGAGCAGTTCATATCTTATATATTCTATCTTCTTTGCAGACGCTAATTCAGATGATACTATTAGATACAGATAATAGGATCATGTTATTCGTAGCAAACATTTTGTCTGTGGTAATTAAATATAGAAGGGGATAATATAGGGTTGTTTCATTGTGATACCTCTTATGGCCAGCTGGACATTGAAGCAATATCATTTAAGTAAGTATACAAGCATAAAACTTTTCATAATAAGACCTTGGATCCTATGGAATCTTACCACAGACAGAACTGTAAGGCTATTTTCTGTGACCCCACTGCAGCCTTACCCATGCTGTTCCTGGGCATCTTGTCTCCCCAAGGAGCAGCCTATTGAGGGGTACTTTGGGCTGCAGTTGTGGGGGGAGGGCAGGAAATTTCCAGTGGATCCAAACTAACAATTAAAATAATCATCATCAAAAACAAAAAGCTCTTCAAAACTCAGCAATCAAAAGGGTTTCCAGAATAATTAATTTTTCAACCCCTCCCAAAGGCTGGTATGGAAGATTAGTTACTGACCTTATTACGGAAGTCACTCCAAAGATCCAGGCAGTTCTAAAAACCCTGCAAGCTGATTTTTCTAATGCAATGAGTGTCTGCAGAGCAAGGCCTTTTACACTGATCCTTAGGAAGGAGCTCTTTTACAAAGAAACTGTGTGTTGTCAATCCAAGACCATGAAGGGCTTTAAAGATGAGTGCTAATACATTGACTTGAGCCCAGAATCTCATACTTCAACAGTTGCAACATCAGATAAATATGTCATTGTCTCTCACTTTGTTGTTGTTCAGTCGCACAGTCGAGTCCGACTCATTAGTAAATTGGCCAAAGCATACTGTATCTGCTGTGAATTCCAGCTTGTCTTCAGAGGCAGTCCCCCAGGCAGGTCAGAAGATTATGGTTCAGTATGGCAAAATCCCATGCCTTCGAAAAGGGAGGGAGGATGAGGAACAGATGCAGATAATCAGACAGTCTCTTGACCATGACCACAACTTGCTTACCCAGGGGCAAAGAAGGGTCCAGGCAAGGCTGCAGGCTGCTCAGATGGATGATCACAGACATAAGCACTCAGTCAAGGACTTGGGACCCACCAGCATCACTTCTAGATTGAAATCTGTTTATTCATTCACTCACTGCATCCAATCTCTGGGGTGTGCCTTTAGTTAACCCTGCTAGAAGGAACAAGACAATCTTGTGCAAAATAAGAAAGTATAACCTATGTACAATGTATACAGGTGTTACTGTAGAATGTTTTTAACTGAAGAGTACATTTTTTTTAACAATCTGTCAGCCTCAGATGAGGTCTTTTAATTCCAGTCCTTCCTTCCCTACTAAAGAGTTGCCTTTTTGATACCATTCTTTTGCTTCCACTCACCAATGCTCCCTCTAAGCTGTGGAGTCTTGTGAGCAAACTTTCTACTTTGTGAGCTACTGGCATTAAAGTTGTGAGCGAGCGATTTGGCTACTGCATGCATTAGTTTGCTCTGGAGCCCTCCTTCCTGAGCCAAGACAAAAATGGGTGAGCCAGAGGCTAAAAAACTGTGAGTTAGCTCACACTAACTCAGCTTAGAGGGAACACTCCTAGCGATTTGGCTACTGCATGCATTAGTTTGCTCTGGAGCTGTCCTTCCTGAGCCAAGACAAAAATGGGTGAGCCAGAGGCTAAAAAACTGTGAGTTAGCTCACACTAACTCAGCTTAGAGGGAACACTCCTCACCACACCAGAGAACCTGCTTC
>NW_015176050.1:67791-67899 GCF_001447785.1 Gekko japonicus | reverse complement strand
AGACAGTAGTACCTTCTGAAACATTGCACTGGAGTCCCCGTCTTGGATGATATATTGTGAGCACTGATTTTAAATGTAAAATGTAATTTGATTGTTTTACCTGGTTTT
>NW_015176050.1:65946-66202 GCF_001447785.1 Gekko japonicus | reverse complement strand
TAGTATCTATTCTTGATTAAACTTACCAGAAAGGACATAGGTGGCAGCTGTTTGTAACATATGGTTTTGCCAAAACAACAGATACAAGCGATTTGATGAATGATGTCCTGGTATATGTGCTTCTTTTCCACAGGACTTTCATGAACACAGTTCATAAATGTAGTCAGAGCAGTCAGTAATTAATGGAGTGAGGAGCTTACAAATAAGGATGTGTATAACAAAATTCCTGACCCAAAGATCTACATGGAAATCACTG
>NW_015176050.1:61741-65669 GCF_001447785.1 Gekko japonicus | reverse complement strand
TACTGACTAAAAACCCAAGAGAGGAGATCCTCCAACTAGCTTTTTTGCATCCAGACTTTTCATCTTTGTACTTCTTACGAACTGTGTCAAACTTTTAGAACTTTTAACCCTCCCCATTTACATTTAATTGCCCAATAACAGTGCCCCCCATCATCCCCTGGAACCAAAGTTCTCAAAGGCACAATTCAGAGTCCTTCAGCCTTTACTTCTTCGTCTCTCTTTTCTGCAGTTTGTAGGGACTTTTCGGGGCAGCTGCCCCCTGCACAGACAAAGAGTCCTCGCCAGATGAACCAGTTTCCAGCTCGCCGCTGGACCTGCTGTCCTCTTCTTTTTTCTCATCCTCTGACCTTCCCAGCTGCTCCTTTAGAAATTCTTGAGCTTTAAGAACAGTCAATCTTAACCTTCTTCTCTTTGATCTTAAATGTTACTCCTTCTGGAAATAGCCATTTATATCAAATTGAATTTGTTTGGAGGATGAGCACAAGTTCCTTGTATTTTTTTCTGCATTGCCTTACTTTAAATGGAATATCCTTTAGCGTTCTGACAGCATTCTCCCCCACCTTCAGGGGTGTCACAGCCACTGCTTTCAGGATAGCATCCCTGACGTGCCTCTTCGAGAATCTTACTACAATTTCCCCAGGCAGATTATTTTTCTTTATGTATCCTGAATATGACCTATAGGCCACATCCATGTTGTTGAGTAACAATTCCACCTTTATATCTGTTGCTGGGGCGAGTAGCTTACTCATCAGTTCTTTAAGATTCTCTCCTCTATTCTCTGGCACCCCTTGGAAGCTCAGGACCATGTTGGCTTTATCCATTTGCACTTACAGCATCTGATCTTCCAAGGAAAAAGTTTTCTTTTCCAATTTTTGCACTTTCTTCCTCATTTTCTGCGTTGTCTCAGCCATTTCCTTCACTTTCTCAGCATCCTGCTTCATTACTTGAACCAAGTCCGTTATTTGCGTTTGCTGGGCAGTGATGCTTGTTGTTACAACAGACAGCTGCTTTTGCTGCGCTGTAATATTCGCTGTTACCACGGACATCTGCTCTTTAAAGACATTTTACTGTTCCAGTAGAGGCCGCATGACCTCAGCCATCGCCTTCGTCGTCTCACTGGTCGTTTCCGGCTTCGAGGACTCTAGTTTCGTTTTTGAAAGTTTCTCTTTGTCTCTATCCCTCTTCCCCACCATCTTTTTCCTGTTTGTTTACTTTCGTGATTTTTTTTTAAGTTTCTGAATATGCGCTTGACTGTATAGCTCGATTGGGTGAGTACTTCTGGGCAATCACACGTTTATTCTTCCGCTCCCCCCCTTTCGCTCAGCGATTTTTGCGCATCCCCCCGCTCACTTCTGCCGTTTTACTGATTTCCTGAGCAATGGCATTTCTCCTGTCCATTCATATCCGTGCAAGGGAGGAACATAGAGAAGCATAGAGGATTTCCAGTCAATCACCTTCAAAGATAAACTGCATAGAGACATAGTTCTCTTACCCTTCTTTCCCTCCCTCCTTTGTAGGGATGGAGCCCTTTTGTTATTTGCAAGTACTATGACTTGGAAAATACAGATCTGGGGGCACCTTGTTAAGGGCTCTATAGAATTTGATCCTTTCAATTTGCTTGAAACATGGTTCTTTAGTGGACAAGCAGCACACACTCTACTGCAATTCTGGTGTAATTTTCCTTGGAAAAACAGCCACTCCACACACACCCCATACCCCATAAGAAATAATGGCAGACCAATGGAAATGTATGGGGGGGTGTCTGAAAATGAAGCCACTTTCACTTTACTTATTTATTAAAACATCTATATCCCACCTTTCCCCTTTATTCATGGAGGTCTACAATAATAGTTACAACATCCCCTAAGGGACCGCCTTTCCCCACATGTTCCCTAGAGAGCACTGCAATCAGGGTCTCAAAATCGACTGGCCATCCCAGGCCCCAAAGATGCCAGGCTGGCTATAACCAAGGCCAGGGTCTTCTCAGTGGCAGTTCCATACTGGTGGAAAGAGCTCCCAGAAGAGATCAGGGCCTTGCGGGACCTTCTACAGTTCTGTAGGGCCTGCAAGATGGAGCTCTTCCACCAGGCCTTCAAGGAGCCGCATCAAACACCTGAAAAGTGAGCACTGCGCCTTGGTTTTACCACCTACAGCCTGTGCTCACTGCATAAATCAATCAATCAAGATGAGCTGGCTTGAACATACCATCATGACTGTTATTGGCACTTTAAGTAATACTATTAGTATTAGACCTACTGTTATACCACTTATCAGACCACTGTTCTTGCACTTTATGATAATGATGATAATTGGATTGTTTTGTGATTGTTTTATGACTGGTTTTAATTGTTATTTATGTACTGAATTTTTATGTAAGCTGCCCTGAGTCTGCTTTGGTGGGGAGGGCAGTTTATTAATTGAATAAATAAATAAATAAATAAAACCAAACAAGCCCCAAATTCTCCCCCCTCTAAAAGATCTCTGCTGTTCAAACCCCCTCAAAAGCCCTGGCAAACAGGCAGGCCCTGCAGCTCCTCCTGGAGATTTCCAAGGAGGGGGCCCCTTTCACCTCTTCAAAGATCCCATTCCACAGAGCTGGAGCCATGATGGAAAAGGTCCAGGCTCTAGTCAATGCCAGACAGGCCACCATAAGTGGTGGGATATCCAACAGATGGCTGCCTGATTACCATAGAGGGTGTACATAGGGAAGGAGACAGTCCTTCAGATTTCTAAAACAGACCACATCAAGGAAGGATGGTAAGAATTTTTATTGTCAGTCTCTGTATAAGCAGGAAAATGCAGCCTTTTTAAAATGCTATGGCTGGCTGGAGCTCTCCTGTTAGGCTGTTGCTTGACTGCCATTTTAGGTATCTGCAGAGATAAGTGCTGCTTAGCAGAGAGTCACCTGCTTTGGGTCTCTGTAAAATCGAACCCCATTGTTCAATCTGCTTGAAAATTAGAAGGTCTATAGATTACATAGAGGATTGTGTTATGGGCAAATCTGGTGCCATTATCTTTATAAACAGCTGCCAAGACTCTCATATAAATTTCCCATTGAAGATATTGGTCCCAAACTGCAGAATCATACAGTTGAATCCTGAACCAGTAATGCCCTACCCAAAAATAAGCAATCATGATAAAAGCCAACCCCCAACCCTGAAATTATAACTTTTTTGGTGCACACCTCTATTTATGAGCCATGTTTAAACATAATTAGATTGGTTTTGCTTAGAAAAAGACTTGGATGAACTTCAGGCTTTGGTTATGACAGCAGTGCAGTACAAAGTACAGAGTTATAGATGGATGATCTGTGTACCTTACTGATTTTTTGAATTTTAGTACAAAAAGTGCTGGTGGAAAGTGCCATCAAGGCACAGCTGACGAATGGCAGCCCCCACAGAGTTTTCAAGGCAACAGACAAACAGAGGCAATTTGCCATTGCCTGACTGTGTAGCCAGAGCTGGCTCTTGCACTAGGCCAACTAGTGCAACAGCCTAGGGCGCAGATCTCCGAGGGGCGCAGCAAGGCCCCTGCCGCCGCCACCCGCCACCAGCCCAGAGTGCTCCTGCCACCACCGAGGGCCCCAGAGCGCTCGCAGCCACCCCTTCGGTGCCATGGAACCCCCCAGAGTGGCCGGCAAGGAAGCCTCAGAGACCACCTGCTTGGTGGGGAGCCGTGAGCTGGGCAGCCTCAAGAGGTAAGAGGACAGTCCTTCCTGCCGCTCAGCTTCATTTGCTTGGACTGCTGGCTCTACAAGACCCCACTGCCCCCCACGGCCTGGCAGGTGCCATCTGAAGGCCGAAGCTTCGTGGCCCACTCGTGCCCCAAAGAGCCTCCCGGAAGCCCCCTTTTCTCTGGACTTTGTGGAGGCTTCTGCCTGGGACCCTGCTTGCACTCGCACCAGCCGCCCCATCCCATGACCATCCCC
>NW_015176050.1:29202-61721 GCF_001447785.1 Gekko japonicus | reverse complement strand
CTTTCCTGCAGCGGTCTCGACTGCGGAGAAGGTGCCCAAAGGGAGCCACGAAGCCATGGGGAAAAGAAGCAAGGAAGCCCACCCCCCTCCAATGCCCCCGCTTTGCATCCCCCGAATCTCTTCACCCCCAGCGCAAATTCCGGGTGAGGGAAGGCGGAGGAAAAGGAGGCGGTGGCAGCACAGGTCGTGGGCAACTCCTACTGGTGGCCAGATCTTCTAGGCAGCCCCTCCTGTGCGGAAGCCCTGCGGTGTGGGGGGGTCAAGGCGAGAGAGCACCGCCTGCCTCCTGCTGCTCTCCACCCACCGGCTCTCATGCTAACGATCGGGGACAAGGCGAGTGAATCATGAAGAAATATAGTCTATATTATATAGATCTGTGGTGAAAGGAGGCACCACAAGCTAGCCTCGCCTAGGGTGCAAAAAAAACCCTTGGATCGGCCCTGTGTGTAGCTTCCCTGGAATTCTTCGGTGGTGGTCTTCAATCCAAGTACTAACCAGAGCCAACCCTGCTGAGCTTCTAACAGCTGACAAGATCACTCTAGCCTGGGCCATCCAGATCAGGGCAATATAAAATGTACTGAGTTTAAGTGGCAAAACGTATACACAGCATAAGTATGGGTTGTGTACAGTGTGTGAAAGTAAAGTAGGTACAATTTCCTGTGAATTTGTGGGCAGGGGACAAAGGAGGCCAGTCCAGATTGCAAGCCAATGACTATATTTTCCCATTTATGGGATGGAATTACATGTATGTGGGAGGCCCTGTGTCATATTTTTGTACTGGACTCAAAGAAACAATGATGAGGCCCTAAATTTATGCTCAGCCCCATCCATTGTAAATGGTACATGAGTGTGAAATGGCCTGTTTTCTTACAAAAACAGGAAATCAGGAAAGGAATAAACCCCACTTTTGTTTCACAGAGGTGTAATTAGGGTTGCCAAATGGGGCCGGGGGCGGGGAATCCCCTGCTTTGGAGGCCCAATTTCCGATGCGACGGAATTGGGCCCTGGGGGGAACCCTGCCCCCCGAAGCTGCGTCACCAGAGGTGACGCACCACGTAGGGCACTTTGGGGGCGTGGCCCAGATCGTTGGGGGGAAGCCCAGATCGTCCGGGGTGCGCACACATCCCCAGCCAGCTCCCGGAGCAAGAAGACGCTCCCCCCCGCCGGTGAATGATTTAGATTTGGCAACCCTAGGTGTAATTATTTAACCATATGTGGCTTGGCATTTTTATATTTCCATTTCACTTTGGACACTCTGTGCACAAAATTTAAAACTGAGTCACATTAAGAGCTTTCTGGCAGTGTTTAACTAATGCACACATATGCATCAGTAAGATGGGGGCTGGGTGTCTATTTATTTTAAAATATATATCTATTTCCCTTACAGGTTCAAAGTAGCTATTAACAATATTTTAGAACAATAGTTAATACATGATAAGTGCACACCCATTAAACCATCACCCCTTAAAGCACATCCATGGTTTTTTCAGTCTCAACAACTTGAAGAGAAACTCCTCTAAAAAAGAATTGCTGAGACTCCCAAAATCTCCCAGAGAATTTTGAAAACCGGCTGAAATGCTTGTGTGTAGACAGTCCTGCTTGGTCCTCCACTGCTGGGAGAGAAGTGCCATTACCCTCAACAAATAATCTGTGACAAGAAACTCACTTTGACCCCTCAGAGGAATCTAGGGGGTATAGACTATAGGCTTCCTGGCAATTTTCCTTGGTTGCCGATGGTGCATCACTGGCTAGCACAGCAAGGATCAAGGAAAATAGAGGGAACCATCACTGGCTACCAGAAAACTGAAAGTGATATCATCATGTAGGGGCAATGCTCTAGGATACACTCAAAACTCTATGGTTTAACCATAACCACAAGGTTTTGTGCCAGAAGTACTGCTAAGCTCTGGTGTGATGCTGGCACATCTGTCCCCACTCCTCAATTCTTCTTAGCTGTTTGCTAGCTACAACCCAATAACCCCCAGATTTCTGCTCAGTATAGAAAAGTAATTTTTTTTAATCCATTGGGCCTAAAACAACCTGAGATGGTCATGTGGATATTATGGTTGCCATGAAGTCTTCAGCTCAAGGTGGACTTGGCGTGGATGTTGAAGTTATCCAGAATTATCAGCCTGGAATCCCTCAGCACTTTCTGTAAGGCCTCGTCTGCCAGTTCCGTCAGGGTGCTCACTGGTAAACTAGGTGGACAGAGTACCAGCAAAAACACTAACTTATCTGGGTACGCAGCACAAGGTACATGCAATCAAAACTGGAAACTATTTGCACTGGGTATCTGCGAAAGGGGGGGGGGAGGGAAGACTGCTGCAACTCCTACCATTCCCAAATACCTAATTGGTTACTATACAAATTAGCTGAAGAAAATGGAAGTTATGGCTAAACTGTTCATGTTCCAGTTCTGGAATCAACAGAAATTCTTCTAGTAAAATGTAAGGATAAGTGTAAGACTAGTAAAGGTAAAGGTTCCTTTGCTCGAAAGCCAGTCGAGTCCGACTCTAGGGTTGTGGTGCTCATCTCCGTTTCAAAGCCGAAGAGCCAGCGCTGTCCGAAGACGTTTCCGTGGTCATGTGGCCGGCATGACTAAACACCAAGGCAGACAGTAAAATCCCAGAACAATAAAGGAATAAAATGGGAAATGTGCTCATCCTTAATTCAATGGTCAGATGTGAATAGTGCGATGAATCATTACATCCCAGTCCTAACAATGTCGAATGTGACTTTCTCCCAAACAAATGTGCACTGGTTTGCAACCTTACTGGCAATGTTCATATTGTATAGTTACAAATGCAGGAAAATAGCAGATGGAGAGAATTAAGCACCCATTCCCTCCCCCTGCCACTTCTCCACTCAGAATTACTCCCTTTTGCCACTGCTTCAAACAAAGTCTGTTCTTTCTTGGCTGCACATGTTGGTATGTAACGTGTCATTAGCTTCTTAGACTAAAAGGTCTAAGATTTATAACTGTAAGAGATATATAATTTTGTAAGAGCTTCCATGGGAAGGCTTGTGGGTGGAACAACATTTATTTAGGTCATTGTCTATTCCACCTTACTGCTGCTCAGAGTACCCAATGTGCTTTATAACCGTAATCAAATCAACATTACAGAACTATTAAAAAGCAAAATACAATAAAATGCAGTAAAAAAACCACACACACAGCAAATCCATTTAAAAGTAGCAAATGTGTTTTAAAAACCGAAGCAACACTCAATGCAAGCAAAAAAAAAAAATCAAGTAATTATAAATTACCTTCAGAGACAGGCCGGCTGCACAGGGGTGGAAGTATCCACAGCCTTTGGGAAAGCAGCCGAGAAAGCTCTCTCATGAGTGCAGGATCTCATAACTGGGTGAGCGGATCTGAACCCTAAGTCTGGTTCATAAGCACAGAGGCAGTCTATCTATGCAAACCTTTAAAGAGGAGGAGAAAACAAAAACTGCAAGCAGCCATAGATCTGTGGCATGCTGCACCAACTGGAGTTTCCAAATTGATTTTGAGGAAAGACCAATGTCTCGTTTTTCTGTTACTGTGGCATGGCCAGATCAGGCATATAAAGGTAAGGGGGCATCTTTTGGGCTAGACTGAGTTGAAAGAAAGCCTTTTTTGCAGCTGTATTAACTTGCTTCTCCAGCAATAATGTTAACATAAACTTTTGAGAAACACAGCTCTCTTCGTCAGATGCATCTGTTGAAGAGAGCTGTGTTTCTTGAAAGCTTATGCTACTATAAAGTTTGTTAGTCTTAAAGGTGTTACTGGGCTTTTTACTATTTTGCAGCAACAGACTAACATGGCTAACTCCTCTGGAGCAATAATGTTGGGTCCACTATAATGATTTGGAGTTGGGAGTAAGCAGTGAAGTGGCTACATTTGCGGATGACACAAAGTTGTTCAGGGTGGTGAGAACCAGGGAGGATTGTGAGACACTCCAAAGGGATCTGTCATGGATGGGCGAGTGGGTGTCAATGTGGCAAATGGGGTTCAGTGTGGTCAAGTACAAAGTGATGCACATTGGAGCAAAAAATCCTAACTATAAATACACATTGATGGTGTCTGAACTGGCAGAGACTGACCAAGAGAGAGATCTTGGAGTCATAGTAGATAACTCAATGAAAATGTCAAGACAGTGTGCAACTGCAATAAAAAAGGCCAACACTATGCTGGGGATTATTAGGAAGAGAATTGAAAACAAATCAGCCAGTATCATAATGCCCCTGTATAAACTGATGGTACATCCTCATTTGGAGTTCTGTGTACAGTACACACCTCAAAAAGGAAATTATAGCATTGGAAAAAGTGCAGAAAAGGGCAACTAGAATGATAAAAGTGCTGGAACCCTTCCCCTATGAAGAAAGGTTAAAGCGCTTGGGGCTCTTTAGCTTGGAGAAACGATGGCTGAGGGGTGACAGGATCGAGGTTTATAAGATTAAGCATGGGATAGAGCAGGTAGAGAAAGAAGTACTTTTATCCCTTTCTCACAATACAAGAACTTGTGGGCACTCCGTGAAATTGCTGAGCGGTCGGGTTAGAGCAAATAAAAGGAAGTACTTCTTCATCCAAAGAGTGATTAACATATGGAATTCACTGCCACAGGAGGTAGTAACAGCTACAAGCATGGACAGCTTCAAGAAAGAACTGGATAAACATATAGAGCAGAGGTCCATCAGTGGTTATTAGCCACAAGGTATAGGTAGGAACTCACAGGCTGGGGCCTGTATTCTCGGTGCTTAGGGTGGGGGCAACAGTGGGAGGGCTTCTAGTGTCCTGGCCCCACTGCTGGACCTCCTGATGGCACCTGGTATTTTTGGCCACTGTGTGACAGAGTGTTGGACTAGATGGGCCATTGGCCTGATCCAACATTGGCTTCTCTTATGTTCTTATGTTCTTATGTTCTTATAACCCCAAGGCTCTTAACTGAGACAGCAAGGGTTAGCTGAACTCCATCAAACGTCGGGAGTACAATTTCCTTCAAGATCTCCACCTTCCCAACCAACATTACTTCTGTCTGCCTCTCTGTCCATGCTCTACCACAATATTTTCGGTCACCTGAACTGGGCCTTCTGCAGGTACCAACCAGCAAGTGGGCAAAATCAACAACTGCCCATACATGTGCATTATTGGTTGTGGCCATCTCCTTATGGAAGTTATTTATTTACTTATAATTTAAATTTATATACCACCCTTCCCTGAGTTCACAGGGCTCAGGGCAGTTGACAACAACAAAAAATCTCCCTTATAAATAAAAGCCGAATGGTGGTGGCACTTCTCTAGAACATTCCACACACTCCAAAATCAGTTTGCTCTCTGATCTGTCATTCAGAGGGTCTCCCTATCCACTGGCTGCTTTGCCTGAGTCCTGCCTCTAACATTCTAAACATTTTGCTGTTCCTCTCCCCCCCATAGCCAGTCAGAACACAGAGGTTATTCGCATATGCAGCCTCATTGGCCTTTGCCTCGGAACACAGAGGTCGTTTGCATATGCGACTTGATTGGCTTTTGCCTCTAACATTCTAAAGTTTGCTATTCTGAGGTAAAGGGTGCCTGGTAGGGTAGTCACCACCCCTATATGTTTGTGGCCCTAGGTTAGATTCTGTAAAAATGTGATTAGCATCCTCTGTAAGCCGCCCAGAGACCCTTAGGGGTTAGGGCGGGATAGTAAATTGAATAAATAAATAAATAAAGTGTCCGATCTCCAGGTGAGGGCTGGAGATCACTCAGAATTACAACTGCTTTCCAGATGGCAGAGATCAGTTCCCCTGTCAGATTGGCAGCAGCTCTCCAGGGTTCCAGGTAGAGGTCTGTCACATTACCTACTGCCAGATCCTTTAACTGGAGATGCCGAGGACTGAACATGGGACTTTCTGCATACAAAGCAGAGACTCTTCCTCTGAGCTACAGCACCTCCCCAAACAGGATTGTTCTTTCATTTATCCAAAGTCAGCTGAGCTGGTGTTTCTGTACATTCACACTTATTCTTGGCCATTAATAGTCTGGCTGGTTGCACTTGTGCAACCTTGTGTATGATTCAGCACACACAGCTTCTTTAGTTTAAGGAAATGACAATGAAAGTTGGCTGTTTTCTCAATTACCAGGATGGTATCCATAACATACATATGGACAGGGAGAAAGGATTGATTTTAGATTACCCAAAGGACAGTCTACCCTAAAAACTGACAGTTTTGCTGATATGTTTTCCTATTGTGGTCCTTAGGGGGAAGGACTATTTACAGAGCTTTCTTCAAGGTTATTTATAGATTCTCCATATTTAATGCTGCTATCTTCTTGTCCTTTTGGCTTTACAACAGTCTTTCCTGCCCATGCTACCAAAACATTATAGCAGGAAAATGTAAACATTCAGGAGAACCTATAGATATTACTTTGCAATGTTACAAAAACAGTCCCGTAATATATTTTGCAAATATACCTGTTTTGTAAACCACCACCCCCATAAAATACAGCAAAACTACTGACATTCAGCATGATGACTCTTCACTTATTTCTTCAATAACTCTTCATTGTAAAAGAAGTGCGTGGGCAGGGAAGGGAGGATTAAACTCTGTAACTCTGTTTTAAAGAACAAGTGCTTATGAACAAACACTGAAATACTGAATTCATTAATTGTAGTATATATTTGACCTAGCTGCTTTCCCCACCCCCCCCCAGACAGATGGCCACATGGCTTTGATGTGTTTACATAGAGTAAATCAAATTTTGCCCTAGCCTTGAATGTCACACACATATTTCTTCATGTCCTCATGGTTTATGCAACTGGTTTCTTAATGGAGTCAAGCTTTGCTAGTTTGCCAAGTAATCCGCTGGAAAACTGTACAATTTCCATTCTAAAAATAGTAAGCTAGGGCAAATAATGAAATAATCTAACAACAACCATGTGTAAGCTTAACAGTAAATTATACTGAATAATAGGGAATGATTGTAATTTCATATTACTGAATGGAGGATTAGACAGAGATGTTCTTTTACAAATATTTCTTCTACTAGTCAGACATTATGGTTCATTGAGGGAGGACTCATGGGGGACAGGGCTAGCAGCAACCACCGGGAGACTTGATAGCTCATGACTTCCATGACTTACCAAGGACTGGCTGCTTGCTACTGTTAAATGGTGGCCAACCCATGAAAGCCAGTGTGGCATATAGTGCTTAACAGTTTCAGACCAGGATCTGGTAATCCCAGGTTTGAATCAGCACTCTTCTGTCGAAACTCACTGGGTGACCTTCAGCCAGTTACACATTCTCAGCCTCACCTACCTCATGGGGTTGTTGTCAGGATAAAATGAAGGAGAGGAGAATGATGTAAGCTGCTTTGGGTCCCCACTGTCAAGAAAGGTGAAGGTATAAATGAAGTAAATCTCCCTTATAAATAAAAGCCGGATGGTGGTGGCACTTCTTTAGAACATTCCACACGCTCCAAAATCAGTTCGCTCTCTGATCTGTCATTCAGAGGGTCTCCCTATCCACTGGCTGCTTTGCCTGAGTCCTGCCTCCAACATTCTAAACAGTTTGCTGTTCCTCCCCCCTCCCCCCATAGCCAGGCAGAACACAGAGGATATTTGCATCTGCAGCCTCATTGGCCTTTGCCTCGGAACACAGAGGTCATTTGCATATGTGACTTGATTGGCTTTTGCCTCTAACATTCTAAACAGTTTTGCTGTTCTGAGGTAAAATGTGTCCAATCTCCAGGTGAGGGCTGGAGATCACTCAGAATTACAACTGCTTTCCAGATGGCAGAGATCAGTTCCCCTGGAGAAAATGGTGGGCTCTGTATCCTTATATGCTGCTGAGGTGGCCCCCATGACAGCCAATGTGATGTAGAAGTCAGGGCTTAGGAGCACGGGAGAGGCTGCAGGTGTGTGGGGAGTGGAAAGCTGAAGAGTGAGGGGGAAATAAAGGTAGGTTGATGATTGGCTGGGAAGGAGATAGGGGATTGATGATTGGCTAGGAAATTCCTGGAGATGTGAGGGATGGAGCCTGGAGAGGGTGAGGTTTCAGGAGGCGTGGGACCTCGGACAGGTACAAAGCCATAGACTCCACCCTCCAAACCAACTATTCCCTTCTGGGGAACCATCATTGCCAATCTCCAGGTGAGGGCTGGAGAGCGCTCAAAATTACAACTGTTCTGTAGGTAGCAGAGATCAGTTCCTCTGGAGAAAATGGTGGACTCAGTGTCATTATACCTTGCTGAGGTCGCCACAGCAAATTGACACTGAGTGTCCAAGGCCGGGGCACCCGCCCAGAGCCTCTTTCTAGAGGCCATTGTATTTATTTCCACAATGGGCCTTTTTCCTAGTACAATATAAAACCAAAATTAAAACAGTCAAGTTAAAATTAAAGAACATTAGATGGTGCCAAAATAAATACAGTATGTATTACTGTCCCATGGGGGGGGAGTGCCAGATAAATTGGTACCTGTTGCTGTTCTCAATCAAAAGCCAGGTGGAACATGCCTTGCACATCCTGCAGAACTGCATATGGTCCTGCAGGACACAGATGTTATTTGGCAGAAAGTTCCACCAGGTAGGAGCCAGAGATAACAAAAGCCCTGCCACCGCACTGTACATCTCTAGGGCTAGGGATCACCAGTAGATTATTTCCAACTGATCATTGGTAGATTATTTCCAACTGAGCATAAAGTTCTTCAGGGGACATACCAGAGGAGGCTGTCCTGAAGATACGTAGGTCCCAGAGCACTCAAGGCCTTAAAGGTCAATACAGAACTTTGAACCTGACCCGGTACTCCACTGGGAGCCAGTGCACCCGGTGCAGCACAGGTTGAATATGTGCCACCACCAGTCAGGACCTGTGCCACCACATTCTGGACACGTTGGAGTTTCCAGATCAGTCTCAATGGCAGGCCAGCATAGAGTGAGTTACAGTAATCCAATCTGGAGGTGACCATTGCATGTATTACTGTGGCTAGATCAGGATGAGACAGGAAAGGTGCCACCTGCCTAGGCTGGTGCAGCTGGTAGAACACCAGCTTGGCAACATTCGTGATCTGGATCTCCATGAATAAGGAAGTATCCAAAACCATGCCCAAACTCTCTGTAAATGAATTTTTATTGTTTTCTCTTTAAAGGGTGGGATACAGAAGGAAAAAAGGGGTAAGGGAGAAATATAGATTCATTAAATTTATAAAGTATTATGAATTGTTACATACAACAGGTTAAATATAAGAGCAAACAATAAAACTTGAATATTACAGAATTACAAAATTTCTGATAGATTCGCTCTTTAAAGAATAGGTTTTTAGGTTAACGGTAATCTATTTACAACTGAATAGACTTCTATACTAACATTAAATCATTGTAAAAACCTTATAATCAATATCTTCATCACCTTTAATATGATACTCAGGTAATTCCAGAACATAAAAATAAAAAATAGTTGTTCCCATAGTATGAATAATAAGCTTGCAATTTCTGCTGAAATTCTTTCAATGGTCTTTTGTTTATATAATTGGTTAGTCTTGCTGACGTTGCATACTCAGCCAGTTTTTCTTTCCAGATCTGTATTGTAGGACAGTCTTCTATCTTCCATTTCATTGCAAATATTACTCTGGCAGCTGTTAACATATATTTAAATAGGTGAGGTTCTGTCTATGTTATCTGGTAAGATTCCCAGTAACATAGTCTCTGGTTTCATCGGGAATTTGGTTTTTAAAAATATTGAATTTCTTCATGTATATTTTTCCAGTATCTTTTCGTTTTGATGCAAGTCCACCACATATAATGAAAGGTGCCTTCTTTTTTACATTTCCAGCAAGCCCCTTTGTAACTCTTATCCATCTTTCCAATATCTATTGAAGTGATGTACCATCAGTAAAACGTCTTGTACCAGTTTTCCCTTAGTAGCAGGTCCATAGATTTTCCCAATATTGAAACTGTATTTCCTCTACAAAATTTTGCATCCATTTGATCCAAAAGTTTGCATCCATTTAATACCATGACCAAACTCTCGATGGTTTGCACCAGTATTAGAGATGCACCATCAAGGGTTGGAAGCTGGGACCCCAATCCTGAGTCTCCCCCACCCAGCCACAGTACCTCTATCTTAGTTGGTTTCAACTGACTCTTCCTCAGCCATCCCGCCTTGGCCTCCAGTCCCTCGGCCAGATGGGGGGGGCACCTGGAAAATATTGGATATGGCAATATCGGAAAATATTGGAAAATATTGGATATGGCAATATTGGCAATATGTATCCATCCAGCTGGGTGTCATCAGCGTAGACATAAATTTAGAGACATAAATATATACAAAATATAAAATACAGATCTCTTTGTTCAATTAATACATAACATTGATTCAACAAGACATATGGGCTTAAATAATATCCTGATTCAAAATTCAGTGAGACAATGTATAAATAAAATTTACCAGCTCACTAAATTGCTTTAATATAAACAATACATCTTGATTAGCTTGCCCATGTAGATAAAAAATTAACGTTCTCCTATCAGCACAAACAACATCAGTGTACTGATGACACCCCAGCCTGAAGCTCCATGCCAGTTGGGCAAGAAGGTACATATAGATGTTAAACAGCATCAGGGAGAGGATTGCTCCCTGAGGAACCCCACATGTTAAGGGGAACATAGTTGACATCCTCCCCCCTAGCACCACCCTCTGTCCCTGACCTCAGAGGAATGAAGTAAGCCTCTGTAAGACAAGCCCATAAACTCCTATGTCAGTGAGATGGTGGGTCAACAGATCATGGTCGACTGTGTCAAATGCTACTGTAAGATCGAAGAATAACAGCAGCACCAACCTCCTCAATCCAGCTGCCTATGGAGATCATCTGTGATGGTGACCAATGCCATTTCTGTCCCATGGCCAGGGCAGAAACTGGACTGGAATAGGCCAAGTGCTGATGTGTTGTCCAAGAAAAGCTGGAGCTGCTCAGCTACTGCCCTCTCAATTACCTTGCCCAAGAACAATAAGTTCAAAACTGGGCAGTAATTGGAAGGATCTAAACGATACAAGGATGGCTATTTTAAGAGCCGTATTACCACAGTCTTCTTCAGACCCTTTGGATAGACCACCAAATCCAGGGGCAGATTGATTAATGTCCATCAGAGGCCCTCGTATTCCCTCACCACTGGCTTTCGCCAGCCATGTGGGACGTGGATGTGGGAAGCATGTGGTAGGCCTAACACCCAGGATCCTGTCAGCATCAGTCAGTGAGAGCCGGCTGAAGGTGTCAAATCCAATAGCCTGCCTGACGAGGTCAGGAAGGTTCCCACTATCCTGCCTTTCTGCAAACTATACAAAACAATTATTCAAGAGAGCTTTTCTACACAAGCAATAGGGTTGTACTGTACAAAATGATTCACAAAGTTATTTGGATAAATGATTAGGGACTGTGTTCTATACTACTGTATATAGCTAATTGAAAGTAGGATACTACAATATAATTTCTGCATCATTTAATATGTCATGTAAACACTTATGCTTTGTTCAGTTCTGTTTTTTAGGCTTCGGGTTGGTTCTACAATCCCTACCCCTATTGCATTCTTTATTGAAGGTCTCATCATGTTGACTGTATTAACTCACTCTGTGTAATCCACCTTGATTCCAAGTGAGAAAGGCGGACTATAAATAAATAAATAAATGAGATAACACAGGGCCTATCACTGGTGGGAGAGGGCCATTTGGCCCAGGCCTCACATTCATGGAGGGCCTCAAATTTAGAATGTTGGTGTTATCTCCAAATAAGATTGCACATAAATGCAAAGAGATACACTGTCAGGACTGAAAGAATATATTCATCATACAACTTTACACTTGTGTCCCATTAACACCACCTGTAGGCTGCACTGAGAATTAATACCCTCCTCCATCAGCTGCAGCAAAGCCAGGAGCCATGCCAGACCTGGTGATGGTGGAGGAGTAAACATATAGAATTGTTATGTCATGATGACTCAGATCTTTATCAGGCAGAAGGTGGAGGTGGAGGAGGCCATGACAGGAAGTAGCCTGGATCCTCTCTTGACCACTGAGATACCCAAGTGCCAAGCTAGGTATAATGGGGGCAGCCATGTTCATGCTTTACAAGTTTTCCCAGCCATAGATAAAGCAGGGGTACTTTAAAAAGCAGGGATACTTTAAAAATTATTTAGAGACATAAATATATACAAAATATAAAATACAGATCTCTTTGTTCAATTAATACATAACATTGATTCAACAAGACATATGGGCTTAAATAATATCCTGATTCAAAATTCAGTGAGACAATGTATAAATAAAATTTACCAGCTCACTAAATTGCTTTAATATAAACAATACATCTTGATTAGCTTGCCCATGTAGATAAAAAATTAACATTCTCCTATCTTCAGAAACAACAAAAATAACTCATATCTATTCTTGCTATTTAATAAGGAAACAGTGATTTATAACAACAATAATTCTACAATTCCTCAAAATATAAATACCATTACCACACTGAGTTTCCTCGCAGTAGCTCTTAGAAAAACTAAAATTCCCTCTATAGCCTTATCATTCCAGAACATTAAGAACATTACCCAAAGTTCTATAAACTTATTTGAAATAGCAGAAGAGTTTCTCAGTGTTCTTTGGTGATAAGTTAATTTAATAAACAATACATTTTCCCAAACCGAATTCAATCAATCTCTGAGTTTGAGGGTCTGCTTTTTCCCATCTAGTAGCAAGGATTCTTTTAGCAACTGCAAGACGGTTTAAGGCATATTCCAAATTCCAAAATGACCTATTCCAAAATGGCATGATCTTTAATATAACCCGGTAATATAACTTTCGGATCATGAGGTAAACTAATACTTAATACATCAAATTTAGAGTCCAATGGCACCTTTAAGACCAACATGAAGTAGATTACAAAATCCCCAAAATCTACATTTCTATATGTTTGCACAGCTCCAAAAGATAGGAAGAAAATCAGCACCAAATGATCCACATTCCCAACAACCATCTTGTGTATTCCTATACATAATAGCCAGGCTATGTGGAGTAAGATTCCACTGAAAAAAACATTTTAAAGAATTCTGCCTCAAGTTGTTATTTAGTTATTTATTTATTAGACTTCTAGCCTGCCCTCCCCTGTGCCGCAAGGTTCAGGATGGGTAACAACATTAAAAACAATATCATAAATTATTAAAACAATTTAATACATAGTTGTGAACATAAGTCTAGGCAAGGCAATATTCAATAATAATTTCTACTCCTCTGGTCTGATGTTGTTGTTGCTCAGTCGCACAGTCGAGTCAGACTCTTCGCGACCCCACGGACCACATCATGCCAGGCCCTCCTGTCTTCCGTCGTGCTCCAGAGTTTGCTTAATTTCATGTTTGTTGCATCTATGACACTGTCTAACCATCTCATCCTTTGTCGTCCCCTTCTTCTTTGACCTTCAATCTTTCCCAGCATCAGGGTCTTCTCCAGTGAGTGCTCCCTTCTCATTTGGTGGCCAAAGTATTTGAGCTTCAGCTTCAGTATCTGGCCTTCCAGGGAACAGTCGGGGATGATTTCTTTTAGGGTTGACTGATTTGATCTTCTTGCAGTCCAGGGGACTCTCAAGAATCTTCTCCAGCACCATAATTCAAAAGAATCTATCCTTCGGTGCTCGGCCTTCCTTATAGTCCAACTCTTGCAGCCATACAGAACTACCAGGAATACCATTGCTTTGACCATACGACTTTAGTTGGCAGGGTGATGTCTCTACTTTTTATTATGCTGTCTAGGTTCGCCATCGCTTTCCTCCCAAAGAGCAGACATCTTTTAATTTCATGGCTGCAGTCACAGTCTGTAGTCTGATATCTGTCTGTAAATCCCTATTCCATTTATTGTGGTAACTAAAAGAGATCTCTGTATATTCAAACAAAAGGGATATTTACAATAGATCCTCTAAATATATTATTTGTACTAATTATCACCTCAAACAAGGTTAAAGATCTTAAATAGCTATATTTTCCTACTACAGAATTAAGCATGTATCTAACTGGGAAAAAATGAAACAAAAAGGGTCTCTTGCCTAGTGGAAAGGTAATTTCCTCATAGCTCAAAACCTGCTCATTACTAACTAGGTATTCTATAGTCCAAACCTTTAAAACGTATAATCACTTTAAAACCTGATTTGGTGTGATTACTCATTATAGAAAATGGAGGTCAACAGAGAAAGCCCAGGGCTCAATCAAGGTTTCACGTTATACTATCCCAGGACCACTGCTTTTAAGATAGGACTATCCAAATTTAAATTTCTTTACTGAAACTGAATTATATATTTAAAACAATAATTATCTAGTAGAAATTATTCTAAAATGAATGTTTCCTTGTAAATGGAAATCCATTCCTTGAGATCAGCTAATGTAATATTCAGGGTGACAGCTGAATCTTCCCATCAAAGCAGGCCCTTTTTCTTCCAGTGAGCCAGGCTGTGGGCAAAATTCCCTGTAGCAATGAGGTGAAACAAAGATAGCTGGGGGAAGAGGCAGTAGGAGTCAGCTCCAGGCACCAGGATGCCTTTTGTCATTAATCTCCCTATCCCCACTTTGTACATGAATGGGGCAGACACATTAATTAACCAGTGTGCTGCCCCATTGGCATCTCGTGGAGCCTCAGGCTTAGCAGTTGAGTAAATGTTGCATGGCCCATTCTGTGAAATTTTTCATGAGTACTCTATAAAAGCCATGAAATGAAGTCTTTTTACAGCCCAAGAGCCTTGCTAAAAATGTACAAAGTGAAAAGAATTGAACAGTCTGAGATATTTTGTGTGGTTTCAAGGCTGTTGCCTCTGAGTTTAGTTGCTACCTATTTGCTACCTCTTTCCACCTCCGAACTGTTCTGTTCTAAATTCAGGAGTCATAACGTCCAAACCATTTCTTTTGCTTAACTTTCATTTTTTCAGTTTATGATGCATTGCATCTGAGTAGAATGATAGTGGAAGACAGTGCAGTAGTTATAAACCGAAATTATAATATGTGAAAAATACAGATTTAAAAACGATATTACAGATTTAAAAACTATACTAAAGCTATTGTTAGCTGCATGGATGGATACAGCAACATCTTGGAAATTAGACTTTTACATTTCTTTCAATATTAATTACAATAGTTACAAAAATAGGGTGTTTTGTAATTATAGGTATAATTTGAAAATGAAATTAATTCTCCATCTAAACAGAATGTAAGAAAAATATTTTCTTTTCTGTTTTTAATTGATTTTTTTCAGTCTGTCTCTGTCTGACTTTTTCACTGGTTTCACTTCTACAAAGCAGCCACCTTCTTCCTCATGAGGACATAAAGAGTGCACAGAATTCCTGAAGGAGGGAGAGAGAAGTTTTTTGATACAATGAAAGCGAGAAATTCAGTGGACCTATTACACATATTGTTATAACATTATATTGATACTAGGAATAAGGCCCATTGTGGAAATAAATATAATAAGTTCTAGAAAGAGGCTCTGGGCAGGTGCCCTGGCCTTGAGCACTAAGCATCAATTTGCTGTGGTGACCTCAGCAGGGTATAATGACACAGAGCTTACTGTTTTTTTCCAGGGGAACTGATTTCTGCCATCTGAGGATCAGTTGCAATTCTGAGTGATCTCAGCCCTCCCCTGGAGAATGGCAATAATGGTTTCCCAGGAGGACATGGCTAGTTTGGAGGGTGGAGTCTATGGCATCGTATTCAGCTCTCCCCTCCCAAAACTCTGGCTTCCATAGACTCCACCACAAAATCTCCAAGAATTTCCCAACCTGGAACTGGCAACCCTAGTCAGGACTGGCCCCAATGAGCTCCCTACAAAGGCCAAAATAGGCCTGGAAAGGGCCTCCTGCCTTTGTCTTTTTACTGACAGAACCAAGCTTGATTGCCTAGCAACAGCCACTGAGGGAAAAGTTAGACCCACAGCAGGAGGAGAAGGGAATGGTTTTACAGCTGATGGCCCTCTACACTAGCCAGCCTGTCGCAGAGGAGCCAAGCAGAAGTAGAATTGTCTGTCAGGAGAGACAGCCATTTTGGCAGTTTATTCTGTCAGGCTGGCAGAGGGCAGGGGAGAGGAGTGGACCCAGCACCCAGCCAATGGCATGTGAGTACTCTTGAATGGCTGTTGATGGGCCAAAGGCTGATGGTGTACACAGCACAGAGAGCTGGAAAGTGCCAATACACCAGGGCTTTTATATATATCAGAAGATACCACTATTCAGTTGCTGATTTTTAAAAAGAACCCCCAGTGTTAAGGGGAGGAGATGGCCACTGTGGAGAAAATGGCTGAACTTTCTACAGTTTGCTATACTGTCTTGACAGATGCTGGGAGATTTGGGAGGGGCACTGCCTAGGGAGGGCAAAATTTTGAAAGGATGTGATGTTACTTTTAGGTAACCCTCTAGGCTGCCTTAACCTAGAGGAAATTCCTACATCATCACAGCATGGAAACTATTTTTCTCCCACTGCTCATTTCCTCAGGGTGGGAAATTGGGACAGAGCAGATAATTCCCCACCGCAGGTGAATGGAAGGTTTAGAACTGTCTCACCCGCACAGTAGCCATCCAGGCTTTGCTATGACCTTTCCCTAAAATTTAGAACAAAGCAGGTTTCGGAGATATCAGGGGAAGCCATGGAAACTCTGGACAGGGCACAAATGTACCACAGTGCTGTGGGGAAGGGGGGGGGATGCCTTTCAAGCAGCAAAGAACCCAAGACTCAAACAGCAAAGAACCCAAGACAAGTAACCTATGTGGAAATGGTCTAAGATGACACACGATGGCCCTAGACTCTATTTTTTATTTTGCCAGCAGCTGTTTTTCAGTATACCCAGTCAAGGGGGAGAAAGGCCAGTGACCTTAAATCATAAAAAGAAAGACATCAAACTTTCTTCTTATATCAGTTGAAAAAAGTAAGAGTCCAGTAGCACCTTAAAGACTAATAAAATTTGTGATAGGGTATGAGCTTTTGTGAGTCACTGCTCACTTCTTCAGATACCTCATGAAAGCTCATACCCTACCATAAATTTTGTCTTTAAGGTGCCTGTTGTGTCTGCAGAGAGTCACTAGGAAGCCAGCGTTTTAGTCCAAGCTTGGTTCTGAATAACAAAGGGACCAAGGATCCTAGGAACACCAATATGATCCTTAGTCCAAGCTTGGTCCTGAATAACAAAGGGACCAAGGATCCTAGGAACACCAATAGGATCCCTGAAGGGAAATTCAAACCCACCAGTAGGAAGAGGGGAGCGGACTAGGAATGGGTTGGGAACCCAATAAATACAGGACCTCGTGGGCTAGTTGTTGTTGTGTATACATGTGCTAATAAACTGAGCTGATCACTATGCTGAATCACTGAGTCTTCCTCCAACATACCCAGTATACAACAGTGCCACTGGACTCTTAATGTTTTCTCCTACTACAGACAGACAAACACGGCTACCTATCTTGATCTTCCTTCTTATCAGTCCTCCTGGACATTGCTCCATGTTTGTTTGTAGCTTTAGTTTAATTCAAGGGTACGTTTCTTGAATTAAATGTTGATTTGTTGCCGTTAAACCAAAGTACTTGGTGGAAGATAACAGAGCTTTATTCAGTGGGACAGGCAGCCTGGTTCTAAGTACCAGTAGCACAATTAGAGGTTTAAAGGAGCATCCTACATATGGCAAGTGAGGCAGAGCGATACACTAAAATCTTCGGCTCAGGGTTGCATCCACATAAGGGATCGATGACTGTTCCAGAGATGGCAAGATCTGGGTCAATGTAACACTGCGTGTCTTACCTACCACCTCAAAGGAAATCTCTGTGTAGTCCAACTGTGAATTGTGCCTAGGGATGCCACACACACACCCCCCACTGCCAGGCCCCACCTCTCAACCAGCAACCACCTGGCCGATGGAGGGAATTACTCCCCCCAAAAAAAGGGAGGACTGCCCAGCATTTCAGCAATGTGCCTACATGACCTGGAGGTGACATAACCATGTTGGGGACATTGGGGGCAATGCTCTGGTTTGTGGGCAACAGGGGCAATGCTCTGGGGTTTTGACCCAAAACCAGAGCATCGCTCTCAACATCCCCAGTGTGCCTACATCACTTCCGGGTCATGTAGGCACATCACTGAAATGCCAGGTGTTCTTTCCTGCTCCTGGTAAGTGCACCCCCCCATCCCCCGCCAGCTAATTGGAGAGACCTGGCAACGCTAATTGTACCACACAGGATAAAACTCTGCTAAAGTCTTCCATTAACATGTGTCATTTGCTTGGCACAAGTGGTTCCAGCTTCCTCTTTCCTCCTTTATATGTTACTTAGGAGAATTTGGTAAGTGTGGATTGCTTTGCTGGAGCAAGGTAAAAATTCAAGATTGGATCCAGTTGAAGTTTCTGCTGACAGAAGGGATCTGCTGATACACCCACATAGAAGACCTCTGATTCTCCTCATGCTCTCCTCTGTCTCCAACAAAACCAGGAGCAGAATTTAGAGAGAAATGTTGGGCTGTTATGGGAGGGAAGGAGGATAGAGGTGTTCTTTTACTTTGAGGGGGAAAAATCCTTTTGTCACTGGAGATCTTGCCTGGGATCCAACACTATTACTCCATGAAGATTTCCTACAGCTGAGTCTTGTTTTCATTTGATCTTGGTACACATTTTCATTCTTCTACTTTGCTGACTTTTCTAGATACACCAAAATGAAGACTGCAACCAACATCTATATCTTCAATCTTGCCCTGGCAGATGCCTTAGCAACAAGTACACTGCCGTTCCAAAGTGTGAATTATCTCTTGGGAACATGGCCATTTGGTACAACCATTTGTAAGATTGTTATCTCCATAGACTACTACAATATGTTCACAAGCATTTTCACTCTTTGCACCATGAGTGTGGATCGTTATATAGCAGTTTGTCACCCAGTCAAGGCTCTCGATTTCCGCACCCCCAGAAATGCCAAAATTGTCAATGTCTGCAACTGGATTGTCTCTTCAGCCATTGGTATCCCAGTTATGATCATGGCAACCACAAAAGAAAGTAATGGTAAGTAAGGATTCCATTTTCCATTTCCATCTATGTCAGTATATGACATACCTGGGCATCACTCACCCAGGTATCTGAATTATGATGATACTTTCCTAAGCAACTCAAGTATTAGAAACATCCAAAAATTTTACAATAATATACCTCTATCAAAATTGGAATCCCAAATGCTTTCCAAAATGGTGCTATTTGTACACTAACAACTAGCTGAAATTTGGCATTCAGAAAGCCCAAGACCTCCTGCTCACTAGAAAAACTTGACATTTGCAAGCGATGACCTGGCAACAATGTGTACCTCCAAATAGTTTATGTAATTCTGGGCCACCCAAAAAGCTGAAATTTGATTTTATATTTGATGTGTATTTGGTATTCACATAGTCCAGGACGCAATGATTATTTTAAAAGTTTCAGAATAGGACAGTTTTACACTTAGCTATTAAATGAATTTACCTCGTAACTGTGAGCATCATTTCAGCAAGAACATGCAAAGTGGAATGTGAAATGGACTGCTGGGCTATTGTCATGTCTTCACAGGCTTCAGTCAGACCAGGATTTGGGGGAGGGGCTTTCTAGCATCAGACAGAAGCATATTCCTATATATGCAGAATGCTAGTACTGTTTACTAGCAGGGCTATTTTTGGGCAGGAACACACAGGAACGGAGTTCTGGCTGGCTCCCAAGTTGGCCACGCCCAGCAGGAACTCATTAGCATAATAGGCCACACCCAACAGCAGAAACTCATTAGGATTGGCTACATTAGGGGTGTGTGGCCTAACATGCAAAGGAGTTCCTGCTACAAAAAAGCCCTGGGTTTTGACAACAAACAAGGTCAACAGAATAACAAGCAAAAGGTGGGTGTGGCTGGATAACCACACTTCTAGTAACATGGGGGTGCGGCCTAGTATGCTAATGAGCTGTGCTGTCAGGGGTGTGGCCCAATATGCTAATGAGTTCCTGCTGTTGGGTGTGGCCTATTATGCTAATGAGTTCCTGCTGGGCTTTTTCTACAGAAAGAGCCCTGTTTACTAGTATGTGGTAATAAGTACATATACAACTCTCTCCGTGAGCAGCAGCCAGCAGCAATAAACTTATTATTTTATGTTATTCAAACATTTATGTTTTAAAGCTTTATATTTTAAAAGGCTTTGATTTATTACTTAGTGAAAACTATTTTAAAATCAAGATTCTGTTAAGCGTAAAGGCAGACTTGTTTGTTTTTGAGATCATTTTGGACTGAATCTGTTTCTACTGCAGAGAATGCACAGGAGAATATGAAAGATGGCCTTTCCTTATAGGAACAGATGGCAGATGTTTCATATTGAGTTGTTAGTTATCTCACTCTTTTTCTACTGACACAAAAGAACTGACAGAATATGAATGAAGACAGCTATGAATGTTTCCATTACACTATCTGAGTTATTCAGAATGTATCAATTATCAGCTGTGATCAATATTACTTCAGTCAGTCTGAAGATCACTTAGAAACCTTGCCTTCTGTTTTCATTGTTTAAATGTTTGATACTTAGATATTTATTTACACCCCACTTTTCTCTCAATCAATGGGACTCAGAGCAGCTTACTCATATTAAAACCTACTAAAATCTCAGTAAATGTGTTCCGGTCATTTGAGTGACATTAAAAAAAATTCTGATAGGTTTCTTCTCTCACACAGTTTCATGAAAATGTACTGGACTTTTACCAATTAAAGGACTACTCCAGAGCTGTGAAGTAAACAAATGCCCACAAAATCAGAATTGTATTCTGATGCCGATTTACTGTTCTGTGATGTTCCATTGCTTAATAGTTTTAAACTGCCTTACTTAGAGTTTTCGTTATTACCAGTGAATACTGCTTTAAGAACTCCATAGAAAAGAGAGTCAGGGAGCCATCCCACTTTATTCAGTGGGGCTTACTCTAGGAATGCCAGCCTCCCAGTGGGATCGGTGGATATCCCAGAATTATAACTCATGTCCAGGCTACAGAGATCGGTTCCCCTGAAGAAAATGGATGCTTTGGAGGGTGGAAATGGCAACCCTATCCTCCTATCCCCAGCCAATAGCTGTGGGGGACCTGGCAACCCTAGCTTACTCCCAGGAAAGTGTTCTTGGGATTACATCCACAGATCATTCAAATCAGTCAATGATTAATGTCATAAATTCCAGGCTGATATTTTATAGATGGTAGCTATACACAATAAGATTTTGTGGAGTTATGCTCCCTTCATTCTGTGATCCAAACAACTGAGAGGAAAACAAACAAACAAAAAACACAGCTATGAGTGACCCTGTATCACCAATATCACCATATAACAGCCCATATAAAGCACTCCCCCCCCTCCGAGGAATCGAAGGGAGCTGTGGAGTGGAGAGTCTGGGACTGCTGCCTCATGGAGATGAGGTAGCCCAGAAGCAACTTATGTGTTATGGAATCCAAACATAGGTGTTACCCCAAATGGAGATTTGGGGGGGTGGAGCCTGGAGAGGGTGAAGTTTGAGGAGGGGTGGGACCTCAGACAGGTACAATGCCATGGACTCCACCCTCCAAACCAGCCATTTCCTCCTGAGTAACAATTGTTGCCAATCTCTAGGTGAGGGCTGGAGATCATTGAAAATTACAACTGCTCTTCAAGTAGCAGAGATCAGTTCCTCTGGAGAAAATGGTGGACTCTGTGTCATTATACCCTGGTGAGGTCGCCATGGCACATTGACGCTGAGTGCCCAAGGCCTTGGCACTCTCCAAGAGCCTCTTTCTAGAGTTCATTGTATTTATTTCCACAACGGGCCTTATTTCTAGTATTGCATAAAAGCAAGAGCAATAAACACCACATTCACCAAAAGCAGTCAGAGTAAGTCTACACATCCCTTGGAGATCATCCATTGTGATATTTGTGGACCTATGAGGAATTTCACACCAAATAGAACCAAATACCTGGTGACTATTATTGATGAATATTCCAAATACATTGTCACATATCTGATGAAGCAGAAAAGTGAAATGCCAGGAAAACATCAAGAGTTTGTGGCAGCAGCCAGCAACAAGTTTCAAAGAAAGGCACAAATACTGCACACAGATAATGGAGGAGAGTATGTAGCTAAAGAGTTGGACAAATACCTGAAGGGCATTGAGCATCAGACAACAGTGCCATATATGCCTGAGCAGCACAGAGCTGTGGAAAGAAAGAACCACACTGTAGCTGAGATGTCCAAATGCATATTACCGTATGCCAGATTACACAGGTATTGGGGCAAGGTGATTATGACAGCAACGTATCTACAAAATAGGTTACCATTGAAGGCCATTGACAACACTGCACATAAATTTGTTGGAATATGCAAGGACTGTAGTGCACTGCTGAATTAAAATATTGTTTCACTGAGAACATGATTGTAAATGTCCTTACCAAACCGCTTCCTCATGATAAATTTGAGATTCTACGAAGAAGAATGAATCTTGTGGACTAACTAGCACAATAGACCTTGAAAAGGGGTGTTGGAATATGCAAGGTCTATAGTGCAGCCTTACGAAGAAGATTTGAAGATCATGCTACAGGGGGACAGCTGAAGGACTGCTAGTTAGCATAGCTAAATTATGGACTGCCCACAGTTTCAAATTATGTCCTTGCTGTCTCCTGATTGGCTCTTCTGGAGACTTCCTTCTCCTACAGAGCTTCCTTCTTCTTGTTGTTCCTCCTTCAGCAGTTAGCCTAGACAGTTAAGGCCAGGATGGTAGCTATAGTGGGGCATTTTGAGGCCTGCCCCCCCCCAACTTCCTACCAAGGCCCCCCAACTTCCATCTAGCCCTCCACTGCCACTACCCCTTCCCCAAGCATGGCTTGCTTCCCCAAATGACGTCAGTGCCGCCCGACTTATTTAAAGGCCCCCTGAATTACAAAATCCTGGCTACAGGCCTGGTTAAGGCTCTCTCTCTTCTATGTTCTATAACAGTTTGTTCTTCTTTAATAAACCTACTTATTTTGTTCTAAACAGTCAGTGCTCCACTTCCTTGCTTATTTAAACTCTGCCAGCAAAATTGTGGCATGCATCCAAGCCAAGCAAAAAGCACATCAGTATTTGGATACAAAGCCTATGCCTAAATTCACATAGAAAAACTCTAAAAGCTGGACAAGAGAACTACAGAAGGTGGATTACAGTGATGAGTGTAAAGAACATGGAGCCCTTTTCCCCCAAGGACACATAAGGCTGCCATAAGATGCGCAATATACTTTGATGAGACCCCAGGACCAAATATGGTGCAACCTCAAATTACTGGAAAACCCTTCCATGACTGAGAAAGAAATCACAAAATGAAATGAAATGGAAGTGGAACTCAACAAAGACAAGTAACAATCCCACAAGCAAATTGAACAGAGCGCATTGACAAGCATTTAGCACTCAACCCTGTAGGCTTTCCTATATAGCCAAAGCTGAGAAAATACCTGAAACTTAATCCTAGCATAAGAACATAAGATAAGCCAATGTGGTCCCAGCGTTCGCGGCAAATGCCGACTTATCTGAAGGACTATGAGTGTAAATACTGTTGGAATAACTGATGTACAAAGGTTGATTGCATGTTTGTAAATAATAAAACAATTGGGATGATGGCTTAACTTAGGGGGGAGGAATTGTAATGTATTGAAATGATTACATGAATCACCTCATAGGACTCCCGTGTTAAGCTTCGAGCCAGACCAGGGCTCCTCTGAGCGAACTTCCTATTGGTCGCTTCGTAACAGCGACCAATCAGAACGATACCATTCCCTAGGAGGGAAAGACTCCCATTGGTCCTTAACTAAGCAATCTCATTGGTTGTTAATTGTAAATAGGCGTGGCTACATTAGCCCGGTTATGTTTAAAAGGAGCATAAGCTCCCACTGTTTTCTGTTCTGGTTTCTTACTGAGTTTAGTGCTTGTTCGTTACTTCCAATAAAGCTGAATCACTTGCTGAATCACTCTACGAGTCCTTTGTTAGCGCGATCTAACACAAGCACTTTAACCTTTCTTCATAGGGATGGTGTTCCAACCCTTTTATCATTCTAGTCACCCCTTTATAGCATGGCAAGATACCTCAATGCTGCTTGAAAGTGAAGCCAGAAAGCAGAGAGAAGTAACAGAAGGACAGAAACAATCTCTTCACACAAAGAAGAACTGGGCACTCACTGAATTGCCACTTGGGCAGGAAGGTGTGAGATTCAAATGAACACGGTGAAAAACTACACATGCCATTGAGAAGAGGTGTCAGGTGACAGCAGTGAGCACTTTTATCAATGTAAATACTGACACTGTGTGTTTAGTCCATTTGAACTGTAAGGGAAGCTGCAGTGTGTACAGTCTACTGTTCAGAACCTACTGAATGCTTCTCTTGCTGTGTTCCCCTCTCTCTGCCTGTAAATCCTTATATCCTGAAGGTTTTTTGATTTTTGTAAAATTCTGTTGTTGCAGTTAGTGTTATTGGAAGCAACTCTGCATGTGTGGGAACAGATCAGTTCTCCACTGCTGCTAACAGCTCTTACCTGATCTGGTTCTCTTTGGAGAGAGAGCACTGGAGACATATGGTGCTTTGTAGTGTATGCTTTATTTACACATTTACAAGCAAAGTCCATGGTGAGGCACAGAGCCACTCCTACAGGGCAACATATCTATCTCTCCACATCTGATCCCCGGAGAGAGAAATCCTGAACCCCATCCCCAGGCATCGCACGGCAGTCTGTTTCTCTGTCATTCTTCTGCCATTTGAACTGCGCTTTCTTTTCACACAGACACCCAGCAACTAAGCATCACACAGCAGTCTGTTTCTCTGTCAATCACTTTTGCCACTTGAACTGCACTTTCTTTTCACACAGACACCCAGCAACTCCCTCTCTTAAGCTAAGAGTGGGTATCACTTTATCTCAGCCCCGATTGGTATTGGAAAGTATTTCCTAGTATTTAAGGCTAATTGAGAGTTATATCTACAGAAACATCATTCCTTTGCCATAGGGTATCGCTTCCCCCAAGGCATGCCACTTTCTTCCCAGCCCAAAGGACAAAACTGTCAGGACCCCTTCTGAGACAAACTCAGACCCAGGAGTGGACTGTTCATCTGAGGGTGACCAGGATGAACCAGGGACTCCCCCAGAGGAAGACTAGAGGAGACACCTGGGACTGTAAGACCCACCCCCTCTCCCCAACCCAGAACACCTGGATCCTGAGGACCTGCTCCTGAAGCCTCAACTGCAGATGCTGCCGCCAACTCCTTGTGCCCCAGGCCAGCCACTTTCGTTGTATTGTCAGATCCTAGACCACTAGTCCTCTAGTTCTCCTCCCACCCAACAGAAGCAGCAGAGATAGCAGGACTGTAACAAAGCAGCACAATGGCACCAAAGCGCCAAACAGCAGGCTTGAGTTCCTGCCACTGAGCCAGACCATTGCTCAGGCACATATTGTTCTTTGCAGAACCAGGCCTCAATCAAGTTCTGGCTGAAAGGAGTCCAAGAACAGGTGGGCCTTCTTCCTCTGCAAGTTATTTAAGGCTTACACCAAGCAGAGAGCATCATTGATTCATCCAGTTCACTTGGCCAGTGACAATGATGCAGCATGTTGCTTTGGACCCAGAAAACTCCGGAGTGGGACCTTGACCTCTATGTGCTCTGAAAGCAAGACCCAGGCTCCAGCTGCTGTGCAGATCTTTGCTCCCAGAGAGCCCGTAGTCAGTGGCTGCTGAAGCCAGAATAAGAATCATTGACAAATTCCAAGCATATAACAGCAACAATTAAAAATGATAATAAAAAACCTACAGATATAACAGGATTTTTTAAATCATTAAACATTGACATACAACAGAACATAAGCATGGACCTAACACAACAGCCAATGAACAAAAAAACCCAGAAAACAACTACATTTTAATCTGACAGTTTAACCCTTTCCCTGCCAGCGGTTTACTCAAAATCAGCCATTATAAATGTCTTTCTTCTCTGACGGGGAAATAATATGGGAATGTTGAAGGCTGCTTTTCCCAATTCATTGTCAGTTGGGGGGGGCTCAACTTCAGAAAGAAGGGAGTTTGTTTATCTCCTTTTTCCTCCTCCTTTTTCTCATAATCTCTGCTCTTGTGGAGGCTAAGTACGCAGTAGAGAAAGTCTCCTCAGCTGTGGCCTGACAGAATTTAAATATCACCATCTAAAGACTACCATTTGAGTTTTCCTCCACCGTCTTTCAGGGGTGCGTCTTGCTGACTGTTTCTCACTGGTGCCAGATTCCTTGACAGAAGATTTTTTTTTTCCCAGCCAGGAAAATATTGGTGCAAAATAAAATAGCAGCATGAATGCTTCATTTTAGCAATCCTTTTAACATACTCACGTTGAATTATAATGCAGCTAGGATGTGTGATGAGGGGTGGGGAAAAGACATTTAAGAAAATGCAGTCCTCCACTAAAAATCACTCTGCTTTTGTTTCCACAGGATCTATTGATTGCACGCTTGCATTCTCTCACCCAACATGGTACTGGGATAACCTGCTGAAAATCTGTGTTTTCATTTTTGCCTTTGTCATGCCAGTCCTCATCATCACAGTATGCTATGGACTCATGATTTTACGCCTGAAGAGTGTCCGAATGCTTTCTGGGTCCAAGGAGAAAGACAGAAACCTCCGAAGGATCACCAGAATGGTCCTTGTGGTAGTAGCTGTTTTTATAGTATGCTGGACTCCCATTCATATCTATGTTATCATTAATGCCTTGGTCCGTATTCCGGAAACTACTTTCCAGACTGTATCCTGGCACTTCTGCATTGCTTTAGGGTACACAAATAGCTGCCTTAATCCCGTGCTTTATGCGTTTCTAGATGAAAACTTCAAAAGGTGTTTCAGAGAATTCTGCATCCCAACAACTTCAACAATTGAGCAACAAAACTCCACCCGAATTCGACAAAACACTCATGAGCATGCCTCCACTGCCAACACAGTGGATAGGACTAACCATCAGGTATGACTAGCCGTGGAGATGTCATCTCTGGATTCAGGAATTCCTCCTGGTGATGACATGAATTCTGAAGTTACAGTCTTTACTGATGCATAGCTCCTGAAATATTCACAATGCTCTTTTGATTTATTTTCCTTAACTGGGGTTTTACTGAGGGAAAGACTAATATAAGCTTGTTAGATAGCTTGAGTTCCCATCAGCTTCTGGGAAACCTGGGAGCTCCCGGATGCATGATCAGGCCCTCAGTGTGCATATAAATGCAAGGATGACGCATTAGATAAGGAAGGAAATGCCTTCATGGTTTTTACTCACAGAATGTTTGTTACTGCTCCGTTTTCTAGAACTGTATATATTGACATACCAAATCAGAGCCATGGTCCATATAAACATGGGCTATCAGCTCTGACCATCAGCTGGCTTCATGATCAGCCCTGTAGGGTCTTAAACTGTCCTGCTCCTTAGCTCCCTGTTTGACACCTTGATAGACTTGCTATATATCTTCAAATTTGTCTGCATCATGCTCCATGCTTTATGAGCAGGCTTTGATGATCCATTTCCTCAGCAGTGTCTTCAGGATGTCCACAAACATATTATTAAGGTATAAACTTACTCTGAGGTATCTATCTGGCTGGCAGTTATTCATATAAAACACACAATGGAGAGTGCTTTTGTGGAGAAGCTTGTGCAGGCTAAATATACTATTTCTCCATTATCACTTAGTGTGTAAAAGCAAAATTACCGTATGTATCTAAACAAACCTCAGTCTTGCCTAATATTTTTTAAAATGGCTTCTGAAGGCAGCAAAGAACAATTTCAAATCTGCTCTAAAACAGTAAAAATAACCAAAAAGGGTTGGTTGTTTTGTAGAAATATAGTATGATTCTGTTTGTCATACCCGTGCTGAGAACTGAAATTAGTACATATGATAGCCATTAGGAATTAATGACTTGCATTCCTACTCCATGTTTGATTATTCAAATGATGTGACATGGCAGCACTAGTATTACCCCACTGATTATATAAATAGCTGGATTCTCCATAACTGGCAACAACTTCAACCTTACATACACACAGCTCTAGTTTCTATCACCATTTTCATGTGTCTGCTCTTCTAATTAGCCATGCAAATTGCCATCCAACATTATATTTTCACACAGTTTAAGATACAGCTACAATTGTAGGTAGTAAATCTTTGGAAAAATTGAATTTGTTGTTGTTCAGTTGCACAGTTGAGTCTGATTCTTCGTGACCCCATGGACCACATCACGCCAGGCCCTCCTGTCTTCTGTCATCCTCTGGAGTTTGCTCAATTTCATGTTCGTTGCATCATTGCATCGATAACACTGTCTAACCGTCTCATCCTTCTTCTTTTACCTTCAGTCTTTCCCAGCATCAATGTCTTCTCCAGTGAGTGCTCCCCTGTCATTTGGTGGCCAAAATATTTGAGCTTCAGCTTCAGTATCTGGCCTTCCAGGGAACAGTCAGGTTTGATTTCTTTTAGGATTGACTGATTTGATCTCCTTGCAGTCCAAGGCACTCTCAAGAGTCTTCTCCAGCACCATCATTCAATTTTTTTTCAAATATTTGAGGGGAAATATCAAATCTTTGAAAAAATTGGATAAAACATAATAAATCATCCATTTCCCTTTGAAAGCCAATACAAGAATCTTCAGGTACAAGAATTTAAAACGAAGGGAATGGGTCCTCCAAATCACAAGTTCAAGCTGCTTATGGACTCAAACCCTCTCTATTTTCCCCATCAGCCTCCTGTGACTTCAAAAAAGCATTTTGCCTACATGGCTCCCCTGACCAGTATCAGGGTTTTTTTGGAATCGCAAGGGACTGTTGGTTGAAGGAGAAGGTGAAGAATGTCCATCTCTGTGAGTACCTTCCATTCACAGTTCATAGGATCTATCCCTGTAAAAATATCTTGAAACCTATACTTTAAAGCCCTAATACATGTCAAGAAAACCTTTATGTGAGCATAGCATATATGAGCATAGCATAGCATAGCATTGGTCCTCAGAAACTAATCTTTTATGATAAGGAAGTTCTTATGAGATTTGTTACTTACTTTCATGACCTACTGCAATGAAGAACTACTGCCGTGTCTAGAATTGTGGTTGAGCTGAAAAGCCCATTTTGGGAGGCAAAAAAGTTCAAACCACTCTAAAACTGGACATACAGCTACTTTGTAAATGCCTCCCAATGAGCTAATCAGTGGTCTGAATATTAGTATTATTTATAACTGTATTTGGTTTATGTATTTCTATGGTGCCTTTCCATTCAGGAACAGTGACTCTCAGAATGAAACACAAAAGAAATAAAAATAAGACCTTAATTTAAAATAATTAAAATCCTAGGAAAAATTAATTTTCCTTAAAGGCCCTCCTGAACAGATCTGTCTTCAAGTGATACTTTTGTGTTATCTATAATAATAATGCTACCAACCATACTTCTTTCAGGAGGGAATTCCACAGTTTATGGGTGGCAGCCAAGGAGGCCTTCCTGCAAGGCCCCACTAGTTGAACTTCCAAAAGCAGCAAAACCTTGATGATCTCAGGTTTCCCTAAATTCATACAGGTGGAAAAGGTCTTTCAGGTCCTTTGGACCAAAGCAATTCAGGGCTTTAAAGGTTTGTTTTTTTAAAAAACCAGCAATTAGACCTGGAAACAAGCTCAAAATTAGTGTAGCTGGCTGTATAACACTGGGTTTGTATGATCAGTGTGGTGGTGCTCTGATATCATTTTGGCCATTGTATTTTATAGCAGTTGGGGTGTCCAGCTATAGCCTCTTCAAAGTCAGTTCCACATCGAACACATTACAGCTCCAGGGATGGCCACAGCTGATAAAAAGCACTCATAGACACCTTTGCCACTTGTCTGTTCAGGGACAGGGAATAGTTCAAGAGCACCTTCAGATTATATGCCTTCCAGAACAAGCTGTACACCAATATCCATGATATCTTTACTCCAACTCCAAAAGCAATTCCATTTTATGTGGATTAAGTTTCAGTCAATTTACCTCCATTTAATCCTTGGCTGCCTCTTGGCACTAGCTCAGCACTTCCACCACCTTGTTGGAATTAGGTTGAGAGACAGAGCTGTGTATAATCAGTTATATCAGTAACACACCGCGCCAAATCTCCTGCTGATCACTACCATTGGCTTCATGCATATGAATGCTAAACATGGTGGAGGACAAAACGAAACATTCATTGTCTGATGATTGCTTAGAATATAATATTTAGGGTTGCCAGGTCCAATTGTCACGCCAGCGGGGATGTCGTCTGATGTGCATATCTCACCCAGAAGTGACTTAGGCATGCTGGTGATGTCAGAGGCAATGCTCTTTGCTGTGTTTTACTCTATGGTAAAATCACCCTCAAACCAGAGTATCATATCACCAATGCACCTATATCACTTCCTGGTGATGTCAGTGCATTGCACACAACATCACTCTTTGGGGGTGGGGAGCATGAAAAAGTTGGTGATCCCCCACCCCCACCTGGGGAATGGTAACCCTAATTATATTAAAGAAATGTTCCTGGAAATCATTCCTGAATCTAAAAAAGCCATATGAAAGGAGTTAAGTCATGTGCCTGCTTTTCTGGAGAGAGAGGTCCTTTCCACACTAGACCTTAAATTCTGGTTCAACCCTGTCCCCAAACTTACATTCTACACTACACGTAAGTTCACCCCTGTAATTATCTCTGGGTATTTTTTTGTTTCCACATTACATTGAGGCCACTCCGGTTTTGCCCCACACTTCTCCCAGGATAAACAGATGCTGTTATAACCAGGGATAAATGTAAGGTATTGCGTTGCAAGTTGAACTCTGATAAAACCAGAGATGAGATCCAAGTGCAGAAAGGACCAGAGAGAGAATGAGAATCCAGAGATTTAGAAACCCACTTCCTATTACATATAGAACTGTTCCCAGAAATTGTAGACTTGTAGAAACACTATTCATTTAAAGCTGTCATTTAAAGCTTGACATTCAGGTTTAGAGGTCTACCCAATGGACCAAACTTGCCAAGGGTTCACTGTTTGGTATGCCACCCCCAATACTATAAGAAAAGAGCATCAGTGTACTACAGGTTTTCATATGGACATTCTTCCCAGTATTTTGCACTCTCTTTATAATGTTTCCTATTTTAAAAAGGTGGGAGCATCATCTGTGTGGTCCCAAATCTGCCTTAATTCTGCCTTAATTCTGGTCATGTAATTTCTATAGACTAAATACCTTCTCTGTCTAATAGGAGACTTTTGACCTACATTACATGAAAACTTAAGGCATGCTCATAAAGAAGTCTGTTTAATGCTTCTGTCATTTATTTCTAAAAAATACAATCTTCTTGATTTTATTAGTAGAAGAGCAACCTGCTGTGGATATTTATTGACTACCAAATAGAACAGGCCATTAGTACCACTTCATTCTCTTTAGCTTCCTAACTATTGCACAGAGGGGGGGGGAATGACCAGTTGAGGGTTATTTGATTATATTGTGAAGAAAAGATAAATAGTGTGTGGCTTCTTCATTAGGGAAACCAAAAACAGATAAGTAAACAGAAAACGAGAAGCTGCCTTTTGCAATACTGTACATCTCTGAAACTAGTACTTTTTTGTCCTAGAATGAAATTTAAAGTAACCTCTGTTTCACCTTACTGTTAAAATAGCATATACTATTTCTCTAAAGATTTGTCAAAGCTGATAAGAAGCTTCTTCAACCATAAAGCTCATGTTTGCAGCAAAATGCTTATTGGGAGGAGCTGAAATGCTAGTCATGGAGCAGAAATCCAGATACAATTAAGCCATTTGGATCCATGAGATATCCATAGATCACTGGAACCACTGAGAGCTTCAGAAATAACTTTGGTGGAAGAACAGTATCCACAGAGCCAAATATATATCTGAGATATCAATTGAGGCATCTATACACAGCACTTACTATAAAAAATTAAGTTAAAGAAATATTTAAATTTTAAGGTCTTCTAAATCTCTCTGAAATACATTATATATCAAGGGACTTAAGAAGCATTTAAGTTCATTTAGGATTGCAGCTTTATGCTAGGGTGTTCATGCTAACAAAGCCACATAGAAATAAATATATATGATAGTAGAATCTCCTTGTAGCTTGCTACATTAATGAAGTATTTTCAATAAGAATCATGGAATCAGAGTTGGAAGAGACCCTCAGGGTCATCTAGTCCAACCCCCTGCACAATGCAAGAAATTAACAAATACCTCCCCCTCCACATGTGCAGGGACCGCTGCTCCACATCCAGAAGATGATAAAAAACCCTCCAGGATCCCTAGCCAAATTGGCCTGGAGAAAAATTGCTTCCTGACCCCAAAGTGGCAATCAGCATTTCCATGGGCATGTAAGAAAGGGCCACAAGAACTAAGCACTGAGGCAACCCTTCCTGCCCTCCCTCTCATGATCTGCTGATCACAGAATCAGCATAGCTGTCATATGGCCATTTAGCCTCAGTTTGAAAACCTCCAAAGAAGGAGAGCCCACCACCTCCCGAGGAAATCTGTTCTACTGA
>NW_015176050.1:17711-29190 GCF_001447785.1 Gekko japonicus | reverse complement strand
GCTCTGTCAGGAAGTTCTTCCTAATGTTTAGCCGAAAACTCTTCTGATTTAATTTCAACCTGTTGGTTGTGGTCCAACTTTCTGGGGTAACAGAAAACATTTAAATATTTAAAGCTGTCATCATTCACAAAAAGCCTGAAATCCCATTGAAGTTCCACTGCACATCACTGCAACCAAAGAAATTACTGTAAGGGACATTAAAGGAAGCAGTCAATATAGGAAAATATGGCAAACTTCCGAACAATAGCTTTTCATTGTTGGGTTTTAAAAAGTGCTTGGATGAGCATCCTCTATATCAACAAAGATCTGTGCTTGATATGCAATGTATTTCTAGCTTGTATGTCTTGTTAATATTACTCTATTTGATATGTTAGATATATAATATAGTATAAACCAGTGATTCTTTGTTCAGCCTAGTGGAAGTATGCTGGTATGCTGGTTTATATGAATTGGATCTGTCCCATTCAGTCATTGTCCCATTCAATCATTGGGTGGATAGTCCTATTCTTGTTTTTGCTATCTGTTTGTGAGAACCTTCTAAAGGTCTCAAGTACAGTAGAAGTATGTATGCTAAGATGAACCCTAGAGTCAAATGCTGAACAGTCAGAGGCCTCAGTCACACCATTCAGTGAGTCTATGGTTGAGTTTTTCCAACCAAAGTCAGATTCTTCAGGGTAAGATAGCATGTAACCAGAAAGTGTTGGAAAGTTTTTATGGAAAGCCAAGTAGAGTTGGTGAAAATGGAAGAATGAGCTAGGTGGGGAAAATTGGGTTAGGCAGATGAGCACTTGAGGCTGGGTGTCAGCCCGCGGTTGTGCGGATAGGGAAGCTGGATGGTGGGTCAGGTCCAGGGTGGAGTGGGAACAAAACGGTACCAGGCTGGCACCTCAGAATTTGTTGGAGTAGGTTACTTCACCTTGTTTCCCCAGCCGGCGTCCCCCAGGTAGAAGCGTGCAAGTGGGTGGGGCTCTTGCCCAAGTCTCGCTCCTCACTTCTAAGCTTCAGGTTCTAAGTTCTAAGGTTCAGACCAATCCTCCCTGGCTTCTGCCTCCCGGTTCTTTATTGTTCCCCTCCATCCCCGCCCCGCCGCCCACGCCTTAAAGCAGCCTCACCATGGGATTACATCTGGTAGGCTTGGGTCCCATTCTGAATTTTCCCCATCCTTAACTTTCTCGATCTGGCCCCTGGTGGCCAGGCTAGCTAGCACTCCTTCCCTGGCTTCACGCTTTGGCTGCTGGACATCCCTGCAAGGGATGGCAGGGCAGGATCCCAGGCCCCTCGGGTAACCCTCGTAGGGGTTCCCCTGTCGGCTGGTGGTGGAAGGTTGGCGTCCCTGGGAGCCACTCCCAGCCGTGCTCACAGAAGCTCTGCTGTCACCAGTCCCGACTCCCCCGACTCCCCTCTGGTCTCTGGACGGGTTGGAGGGCTCTCTCTGGGGAGTCAGGAGGGGGCCAGCCTCGACCTCCTGACACTGGGTGAGATTGTTGAACATTGAAAAGGGAGTAACATTTTGGTTTTATGAAGATCCTTTCCGATCTCTTCAGCTTTTAGTTTTATGATGATCCCTTCAGATGGGTTCAGAAACACTAAAGATCTACGGTAGAATTAGTGTTGTTGTTGTTTTTTATGGGGGAGGAATTGTCTTTGAGATACCAACTTTCTTCTGTGATAATGAGGCAGTTCCAGTGAAAATTTCATATCTGATTTTCTTTTTGAAATATTATATTTTATTCCAAGCATACATGACTGGTATATCAGTAACTGTTCACAAGTAACAGCGAATGCATGTACAATCCGTATACTGTGTGCACGTGATTGTTCTTTAAACACACGTTGAATAATTCTCATGTTATATTCTATTCAACACATAGTCGTCCGAATGTGTGACTGAAACCCCACATTTATCCAGCTTCATTTGTAAAATGAACGTGTGTTGGATCTGTCTTACAAACAAGTGTACGCATGTACATGCGGGTTGTACATTCTTTCACTGTAAAATGTGAGTCATGCTTATATTCCATGCCATTCGTGTAGACATGTCCTCCTTCATGTAGCATCTTTATCACAGATATTATATTGGCTGTAAATGATCTGTGGGTGCCTTCAAACCTGATGTGAAAGGTGGCTCACATATTCCTGAAATCTGGGATGTGGGGGTAAGCTCAGCTCAGTTACTTGCGCCCTATGCTACTGCTTACTTAACATTCATATGATAATTTAATCAAGAAAACTGCCTTGCAATTTTAGCTCATTCAACATCACAAAGAGCCCTGAGGCATGCTGTTTCAGTGGTGTAATTAACACTGAATGAACCTTCTGGGGTTCGTGGGGATTTAATCCAAGGTCTCCCAATAAGCCATCCATTGAATGACATATTCACATTTATGGTGATAAAGACAGGATGAAAATGTATTCATAAATATTAAGGAAGTAAATCAGCCACATCAGGCGCTGCTCATTTTCCATGGCGATGAAATATCCAAGTGTATGTGGAAATTGACCCAGTGTCTTCAGCCTTTGTCAACTCAGAATGTAATGTGAATGGGTATTCTTGCTTATGCAGAACTATTATATTCCACTTTGTTGACTGCGAAAGGAGCAGCAAATGCTGACCAAATTCACCTCACATGGTTTGAAGACATATGGCTGGGGGAATTAGCTCATTTCTCATTGTATTTCTTTCCTTTCAGTTGGAACTTCTGGAAGCTGAAAACCACACCACTGCCGTGACAGGGCCCCCTGCCGGTGTAGCAGCCACAAGCCAGTGCCACTGAGTGGCCACACTGTTTGCAGTGGGGATCTTTAGGAAACTGATTTTCCTCTCCCTTTCCCAACCAAAGGCAAGTGCCTGTTTTAAGATCCATCAGAATGATTTGCCTAAATGGCAAATTTCCACGATATATTTCATAAGCAAGTTAACAAGGTGGTCATGGGAATGCTACACTCATTCTCTACTGAACTAAAAGATAGCCACAAGAAATATACACGGTTACTGGGACTGCCCTATACAATATCCAGCATACAGAATAAAATCTCCTCAAAAAAAGCAAATATTCACAATACAGGACAATGCTACCCTAACAGCAGTTACTACTTAATGAAAAAGAGCAGTAGTATATCCAGTGCATTTGTGTACCATAGTAAAAGGGTTTCAAAGTTCGTTTATATGTAAAGTTATTTTGTTATGCAGGATTATTTTCCATAGAAATATTGCCAGCACACCTTTCTCAGTGAAAAAAACAGTGCACAAACTGGCTGCAGTAACATTTCCAAGCTACCTCTGAGATACAGAAAACAGTATGTTATCTTATCTGAGACCGAAATCCTCTTTTGTTGAAGAGATCCATTTTACTAGGATCAAAAATTCATTCATGCAGGAATGTGAATAGAAGGGAACTGCCTGTCCATATTCTATGCTCAGTTAATGTCTCCTCCTTCTGTACATAGTTACAAAAAATAGCTGAACAATAAAATAATGGAATGTTCCTTTTGGGTAGCTGTAAGTATCAGCTGGCAAAGTTTTGATGTTATTTCTGATTTTCTTTATCAAAAGCAGAGAATAACTGTTATGTTTTGTAAAGACCATTGTGAATACTTGTATAGTGTTAACAGTACAGCAGCAAAATATATGGTGATGTATTTTTAAATAAGTACATTCATTAAACTTGCCTATATCCAATATAACTCAGACAGCTCTTTTGGTTTTGAAAGCTCTTTGTATATTTAAATGATAAGAGATAACCTACATTTATATATTATTTCACTGGTCACAGATGTACAATAATTTATGTAAGTGTATTGGTGTGTGTATGTATGTAATACCATCTGTGAAATAAATTAAGCATTACTAAGTATATTTAGAAAACTGATTTACTACTTAAGCAGCAAGAAATTGCAAATTTCTTTGACAATTAAAGGAAAGTTTTATTTATATGCAAAGTCATCCTATATAAGGTTTCTGTTCCATTTAACAATTGCCTTCAAGTAGCTAACATAATTAACAGCTTATGAAAGCATATTCTGTCAACATAAAAGCTATCTTGTCTCTGGCATAAGCAACAATAATAATCGTAAAGGTAATTTGTAGCTGTATCACATTTTCTACTTGCTGTTCAGCAGATGCTCTGTAATTAAATGGTCAACAGTTACCCAGAAAGCAAAAAGCACTTTGATGAATTTGTGTGCATCGTAAATAAATGCATTCCCATTGCTTTCCCTTTTTTCACCTTCTAGCACTGCATTCCCATGGCTGCTTTGTTCTTAAATTATATAGATAATGCTTGCCTTGTGTAAAAATATTTTGTCATGACAGAAATCCACTTCATGTGTAAGTAAAGTGGTAATGCTTGTTTAAAGGTAAATAAGTGGCATCTTTACATTTTGTGTCCATGTGTATGAGAGATTTGCAAAATATGAAAAAGTGCCTTATGTCTCAACATTCTCTTGAAATCATGCTTTTTGCTAACTCTTATAGATTGTATTACTGAGAGGATGATTTTAGTAACTTTAAAAAAAAAAAAAATAACCAAAATAAAGCAATACAACCAATCCATCCCACCAACCACTGGCTCTTCAGCCAGCCTCTGACCTAAACTGATTCCTATTCTGTCTCTCACCCTTGCATCTGTTCTACTGGTTCTCCCAACTAAACCACCAGCAAGATCTTGCTCAGAGGAAGAATGGCAGCAAAATTAAGTGACATCCACTCAATATTTTTGGTCTAGAACAAAAAGAAAAGGCTCTGGGTAGTCTGAAACTTCACAATTTGTTGGAAACAAGTAGGATTTTACCTGTTTAAAGACACACTCTGAACCATTATTATTAGACTTAATGAGTTTCAAGTACATCGTATTTCTAGTCAATGGCTGCTTCTTTTTCTTAGTAGTCGCTTCTTGTTCCCTGTGTGAGGATTTCCCCTTCCTTCTGAAAAATTACCAAATTGAGGGGGAGGGGACACTGGTCTCCTATAGTGTTGCCAGCCTCCAGGTGGGGTCTGGACATCTTCTGGAATTACAGCTCATCATCATATAACACAACAGTTCCTTTGGAGAAAATGGCTGCTTTGGAGGGTGGACTCTATGGAATTATATACCAACAAGGTATATAATTGTCTTCCCAAACCTTGCCGTTCTCAGGTCTAACCTCCAAATTTCCAGGTATTTCCAAACCCAGAGCTGGTGAACCTATGTATGGAGTGACCTTTCTGCTGTCCCCAATGGGATAAATAGCAGCTGTTGAAGGAGAAGAGGGTAGGAAAAGGTTAAGTTACCTGTTCTTTATACCATGGTCCCTGCCCATATTGGGAAGCTTCACAGCTGCTATTTACAATTTTTTTTTAAACTCCTGGGAGATCCATTAAGAGATATCCCAGCATCTTGTCTAGTTTGGACTCAAGTTCAACATGAGTGCTACCCTTGTCTTAATTTTCCCTTGCGTTCTAAGAACCCCTCCTCTTTCTCTCTCCGTTGTAGGTGGACAGGACCCAATTGCTGTTCAAAGCAAGAGAATCTGGGGGGGGGGCCTCAGGAGAAGAGGCTCAATACAGCCTACAAATGAAATAGGTTATTTCATGTTGTTAAAAATGTCTACAAAGATGAATCCCAGAAGACACAAGTAATTAAAACTAACACTGTTCATCATAATCCCATGATTTTTTTTTACAAGGATAGATGAAGAGGAGGTATATGTCTGTCCACACACAGGAATACAGTGGGGGCATACTCACAAGGCATCTACGATTGCATACACTGAAAGTGTTCACAATTTCTTCACTTCATATATTACAAGCAGGAGCTCAAGCGTGAAGGACTGAGAGCAATAAGCTTGTCTGCCTGAATTAGCCTTGCCATTAAGAATCAGGGCACAGGAACAATATGAAAACTTAAAGGCCTAAGCTTTGCAGGGCAAGATATAAGTGAACATTTCATAAAACCTCAGGAGAAACAATGGCAGGCAATGCAAAATTAAACTGCAGTCCTGAGCAACCAGGTGTGCACACCAGGGCAGAAGCCTGCCGCATAGCCCAGAAGATTTATTTATATGCTAAATCAAAACTCTGGCCCATCAATGTGGAATAGATTGCCACTACTACCAGCCAGATTCTAGACCTTGAACAATAGAAATTAACAGGTCTGCGCGAAGCATTTTCAAACTCCAGAAATTGAGAACTCCCAGCAAGGAAAGACACCATTTCTCTCTTCCTGCCATAACAGTCATCTCTGTCCATTCCTGACATATGGAAAGGACTATTTCACACAGAGCCTTCCCCATCTATGGAAGCAGGGTCAGCTTCTTACTAGTGGGAGGGTGCGGTTCAACAGATGTAGGTAGGAGAACCTAGAGACACCTGGACATATGAAGTTGCTTTATACCATGTTAAACCAGCATGGTCAGTATTTTCTTCTCTAACCAAAAGCAGCTTTCCAAAATCTCAGACAGAGGTTTTTCACATTGTCTATTACCTGATTCTTTTAACTGGAGGTACTAAAAATTAAGCCTGGGACCTTCTGCATGCAAAGCAGATGCTCTGCCACTGAGTTATGGGCCCTCTCCAAGAGCCTCCTTTCAGTTTCAAGAACAGGAACCTATTTCTTTTCTGTAGTAATCAAATCCTGCCAGTCATTGGCTGGAGGTTGAAAATGAAAGCAGCAAGTACACATACTTCCATATTATCTGAAAGTCATTTTAAGTCTCTTAGAGGTAGATTCTAAAGAATTCTACTCACAAGTAAATAATGTATTATTCCTAGGAATGTGTCCTTCCAATCATAGCTTTACTTGCTAGCAGATTGTCACATTAATATTTGTGTTTTTTTCCAAGTATTTATTTTCAGTTTACATTGGTAGTATCCATTCAAATATTTATCACATCTATACAGTTGTCTAATTCCCCTTTGTTTTATTAATCCAGTTATATAAACAAGCCCATCTTTTGTGAGATAAATTATCATCTTTTCCTTGAAGTATTAAGTTTAGCTTGTCCATTTCCGCTATCTCTAATATCTTACAGACTACTTCTTCTCTGGTGGGAAGTTCTTCTTGTTTCCAATATTTGGCTATTAGCATTCTGGCCGAAGTTAATATATATATTATCATAAATTTATCATTCCCTTTAAAACAGTCCGGAATAATATTTAACAGAGCCATTTCTGGTGACAAACATACATTAGTATTCAATATTTCTGATATTAATTTTTGTATCATCTTCCAATACCTCTGTACTCTACCACAACGCCACCACATGTGGAAGAATGTTCCAACATTAGATTTACATTTCCAACAACAGTTAGATAAAGAGGGGTTACATTTAGCTAATCTGCCTGGCGACCAATACCAATGTTGGAAAACCTTATAGATATTTTCTTTGTAATTAGTAGCTCTCATACATTTAACTGATTTCCATGTCTCTGCCCATGTATCTATATGAATAGAATAGCCCATATCTTTCATCCATGCCACCATTGTCGAACTAACTAATTCGTCTTGCATATATTCTTCTAACAAAAATTTGTAAAGTTTTTGGACCATTTTATCGTTTGTGGGTAGCCAGATTTTATCTAATTGAGTTTTAGATTCTTGAAACCCCAGTATTATATCTTTTGAGTATCTAGATTGAAGTTGTATTTTTTCCCACCAACTTAATTTGATTTTATATAGGGATGCTAAGGTCTCATCTGATTTTAGCTTATTATTGCTATCCAGCAATATTTCATAACTTACTCTATCACATACATTATGCAGGGAAGGTTTTATAAATGCTTCTAAAGGAGACACCCACTTTGGTATCTTACTATAATATCTAAGCGCTCCTCTTATCGTATGGTGTCTGAAGTTAGAGTGTATCTTATCCTTCCCATACCACGTATATGCATGCCATCCCATATTTAAATCATTACCTTCTAAGCTTAAGATTCTTATATTATTCAAGCTTATTCATTCTTTTATCCAACCAAGGGCAGAAGCCTGGTAATATAGCTTCCAATTAGGTGAACCTAAACCTCCTCTTTCTTTCCTATTTTGGAGGGTTTTCCATTTAATCCTTGCCTGTTTAGGGTACCAAACAAAATTTTTAATATTTTTATCCATTTCTATAAAAAAAAAATCTCATTTTTAATATGGGTATATTTTGGGCTAAGAAAAGGAACTTCGGTAAAATATTCATTTTTATGGACGCTATTCTACCTAATGATATTTGTGGGTTTTTCCATCGATGTAAATCCTTCCTAATTTCCTCAAGAAGTTTGTAATAGTTATCTTCTATAAGAGTGCTGTTTCTGTTAGATAATGTAATTCCTAAATACTTCACTTTCTTCACTATTTCCACTTCTGATATCTTTTGTATTTCTTATATCACTCTTGGTAGGCAATTCTTAGTTATTATTTTAGATTCTTTAAGATTAATTTTAAATCCCGCAACCTTTCCATAGTCCTGTAGCATTTCCAATATATGACTAATCGATACTATTGGTTCTTCTGTTATAAAGATGATGTCATCAGCAAAAGCAAGTAATTTAAATTCTTCCCCTTTTATTCTTAAGCCTTGAATTTGGGTACATTTTCTAATCTCATGATTTAGAGTTTCAAGAGCAAAGATAAATAATAGTGGCGAAAAAGGGCAACCCTGTCGCGTACCCTTTTGGATTTCAATACATGATGACAATTCTCCGTTGATAATCACATTAGCGTACTGTACCTTATATATTGCTTGTATCATTGTTAAGAATTGAGTTCCGCATTCCCAAATCTTCAGTTTTTGAAGTATAAATTCCCAAGATACATTATCAAAGGCCTTTTCCGCATCTACAAACATCAATGCCGCTTGCTTCTCAGGATTTTGCTCATAATATTCTATTATATTCAGAATTGTCCGCATATTATTTTTAATTTGCCTTTTCGGCAGGAATCCTGCTTGGTCCTGGTGGATTATCTGTGCTAATACCTTCTTTAATCTCATTACCAATATGTTAGCAAATATTTTATAATCCGCATTTAAGAGAGAAATGGATCTATGATTTTTAATATCTTTATTATCTGTATCAGGTTTATAGATTAAAGTGATTGCTGCTTGGTTCTATGAATTAGGTACCTTCCTATTTGATCTTATATTTTGAAGAAGTTCTTTAAAAGGTATGCTAATCTGCTCTTCAAAGGTTTGATAAATTTCTATAGGTAGACCATCTGGTCCCGGTGCTTTTTTCTTCTTCTGAGTCTTAATTGCTTCTACTACTTCACACATTGAAATCCTTTCATTTAATATATTTCTATATTTTTCTTCAAGTTTTTAATAAGTTTTTTCCCCGGAGATATTTCGTTATTTGCTCACTTATTTGGGGTTCTTGATTATACAAGTTCTTATAAAATCTTTCTATAATTCCTTTTATTTTTTGTGCTTCATATTTTAATTCACCATTTTCATTTTAAAGCAATTATTATATTCTTTCCTCTTTCTTTTCTAAGTCTATAAGCTAACCATCTAGTTGGTTTATTTGCGTTTTCAAAATGATATAACTTTGTATATTCTGTATTTCCTGCTATTTCCTGTGTTAAGACTAGGTTCATTTCATGTTGTAATATCTTTAGTTTTACTCTTCCCTCCTTGGATTCCCGTTTTTTAAGTTTGTCTTCTATTATTTTAATTTGTAACTCTAATTTTTCATAGGTTTTATTCCTTTTCTTCTTCCTCCATGCCTCCTGGCTAATACACCATCCTCTTATAAATGCTTTAAAAGTGTCCCAAACAGTTCCAATAGCTATCTCTGGTTGTATATTTCTTTTGAAAAAATCTTGAATTTCCAATTTGGTGTTTTTTATAAACACCACGATTTCTCAATAAACTCACGATTTCTCAATAAGTTTAAGTTCATTTTCCATCGGGTTTTTTCCTTATTTCTCTGAGTGAAAGTAGTACCGGATTGTGGTCCGCAAATGCTCTTGGTAGTATTTCTGCTTCCAGGATCTCATGAAGCCAATTAGCAGGTATCCATGCCATAACTATTCTTGACCAGAGGTTTTCTGGAATGTTCTGGCACCTTAAAATCAAGGCTGCCTTATCCATTTCCATATGAATGAGAGTTTCTTCAATTTTATCATTTTTTAATTTTAATTCTTGAAAATCATATTCCAGATCATTCACTTTTTTCTCTGTCTTGTAGCTTTTATTCGTAATTTTTTGTAATTCCTGTCTATTTTCATTTATTTGTTTCTTTATTTCCTCTGTCTCATTTTTAATTTGATCTGTTAAAGCATCTATCTTATCATGTATAGGATCTATTTCTCTTTTCATAGCTTGTGCCACTGATTCCTGTATCATTACTTGTAGGTCTTGGATTGTTAATTGGGTAATGCTCATTGTGTTGATTTTCAACTGAGTTTGACTAGGTGAAGGTATTGATGTCTTTCTGCTACTAGAGCCACTGCCTCTTCCTCCACTTGCCATAAATTAATTAGTTTTAGTAGCACTTTATTTATAAAAGAAAAGTTCCTTTCTATAGCTCTCTTACCTTCCTCAATTGGGGTATTGTAATATCTTTTACTGCTAACAAACTCTTGGACTTCTACATTTCTCTAAATACTCCCGTATCATACATTATAACCAAATTAAAGAAGAAGAGAAAGAATCCAAAAATGGAGAGAGAAAAAGGGATCAACAAGATACATAAAGGCACATAAAGATCTACTCCAGTCCCAGTTCCCCTTTGCTTATTTCCCAGTTTCACCCTGACAGTAATTACTTCCACCTCTTTTTCTCCCTTCCCTTTTCCCCCTTTCACTTACAATTTTATCAATTCTATAACCATTCAATTACTTCAGTCCCTTCTGGTCACTGTTCTTTGTCTCTATAGCTTAGCTCTATTGCACTGTCTCGGTTCACGTTCCTCCGTCTAGCCTTTAATCTATCTTTCTCGGTGATTCTTGCTTCTGCCGAAATGCTGATGTGCCCAAGCACCGTTGTGCCCCGCTCCTTCCCTGGTGCCATTGTTCTCCAGCCGTCTAGCCACTCCTTCTTTTTATTTATTTATTTACATTAGACTTGATATCCCGCTCTTGTCCCATGGCTAGGGTCTCAGAGCGGCTTACAGGGTTTCTGGTGCTAATCACCTGTGTTCCTAGCTAGGGCCACAATGTATGAAGGGGGGGTGGGACAACCTACCGGCACCCCCTCTGTGGTGGCTATTGCTGTTTCTCCGATTGGCTCGGCATGGTCGGGTCTCCTGGTCCAGCGGGTTGTTCTTTCTCTGGCGTTCTCTGGCGTCTCCGGCGTTCAGTGGTGGCGATCTCCTCCTTAGGCGCGCAGCTCCGCCTACTTTCCGGCCCAGCCACGTCCTTTCCGGCTCCGCTGAGCCGGAACTCGGCATCTGCGCACGTCCCTTTCTTCTCTCTTCACGGCAGCCCTCGGTGTACTCCTTCTCCACCACCAGGGATTGCTCAAACGCGCACCTTGCCTTGCTCGCCGCCGCCTTGCTCGCCGCACCACCAATGCC
>NW_015176050.1:1066-17663 GCF_001447785.1 Gekko japonicus | reverse complement strand
TTTCCTTCATGGGGGCTCCTAGGCTGGAACTTTGCTCTGTCACCAAGATGGCTCCGTTAAAGCCGCAGCATATATTTTACCGGAAAAAGAAAAAAACAAAGAAAAACAAGTTATGTGCTACCTTGACTTGTTGGGTATGTGTTTACGCCTTCCCTTATTTTGTAACTTTAAAATGCTTATTCCTCTTGTATATTTAATATTATGTTCGATAGCCATTTCTTCAGGAGGCTTCTCAATCCCCCCCTTTTTTGTTATATTAGGTAACTAGCCCACCTCTCGCCCACCCAAATATAAAGTAGGATAATGGAAACAGAATCTTCTTTTACTTAGCTTTGGTTCCTTTGAGTTATATATTATTAGACTCTAGTCGGTTCTGTAGGTTCCTCTATTGCTCGACGTTCTGGCGTTCTGGCGTCGAACCACCTCTAGTTCCCCGCTTCAGGGATGGCTGGTTCCTCCAAGGTTTATGCCTTCACTCTTGGAAGAAACCAGAAAGCTCCTTCTGCCTTACCCTCACTACATGAGGGTATTTGAGGCATTAGAATCGCCTGGGGAAACTATTGTTGTGGCTATTGTGTGGAGAGAGCTCAACACACACAGCCTCTCTTCGTGGAACCGGACATCACATTAATATTTGAAACATCTTATCTACTATTGGAATCAAAAACAGAAAGGCAGGTGCCCTGGCCTGGATAGCCCAAGCAAGCCCAATCTTGTCAGATCTTGGAAGCTAAGCAGGGTCAACTCTGGCAAGTACTTGGATAGGAGACCTCCTTGGAATACCAGAGGAGGGAAGTAGGGTAGACTTTACTCAGCCACCTCTCTGAATATCCTCCAAGCCCCCAGTAGGGGTCAGTCACTGTGGGTCACCATGACTTTGAGGCACACACAGTCAGTCACCAGAGGTCGCCATGACTTCCAGGTGCACACACACTCATGCACACACACCCCACACACATGCACATATTACAAAAAATAGAAAGGCGGATTAGCCAAAAACACTTTGGGTGGGAAACAATTCCATTAATATCACTATTCTGTCCTCCCATAGATCTGTGGGCTTATTTTTAAAAATCTAAATAGGTGTCAAACTCAGTGCTCATTATAAAACTTTTACGGCACTCTAGAGGATACAGTGATTAAAAGAGAAGTCACAGTTTCCCTGCAGTCATCAGCTTTTGTGGACAGTTGTGATTACATGAAGCCATCTTCTTCTTTTTTATGCTAGGAGTGGGTGGATTTCTCTCTGAGCCTAGCAAATTAATTCTGGAGGTTAGTCAAAGTACGAGAATTTGAAATATTCATTTTGGATCAATAGAAGAATCTCTTTCAACACATTGTTTCGCTAACCTTGTTGAAAACACTTGTGAGAGACCCTTGTGGGAAAGTATAAGCAAACACTGAACTGTGCTTTTCTGAGAAGGCATGAATATTCATTGTAAATGCAGTACCATAAATAGTAACATCTTGCTTTTTTTGTCCCTTCATGCACTAATAAAAAGGAAGCCGAACCAAACATTGTTTTCATTCATGTCATCATGGATATGGCCAGAAATATAGTGGAACAGTTGCTAGACTTGACCAAAAAGATCATAGATGATGTTGTGGCACACATAAATACAATAAACTTTGCCTCTTGTGGAAGCATACCATGAAGGGAATATAGAGACCCAGAACAGAATAGCCTTGAAGATCAGAAAGAACATAATGTGGAAATAATCGTATGGCTTTGTGTGGATTAGAAGCCAACTAACCCATTACCAGTAAATACAATTTGTTCAGACCCAGGTGCAGAAGCATCTGAGGACTGCAAGAATGTCCAGCTTCAGAGAAGTGAAGATTCGATTCAAGGATGGGTGTATTGGCTGAGGTCCAAAAGATATTCATGTGTATTAGAAACTTGTAATAATTATTTTAAAATAGACTTTTCTGGGATCAAAAGTAGCAAAAATGAACTAACAATTTTTAGATAATCTAAGAAAACATTTTAAGTATAGATAACCTTGTATGGTGTTTGAAGTTATAAGATAATGAGTTCACCAAGAACATTCACCTTTATCAAGTGGGAAAGTTAGCTATTTTTAGGAGATTATTTTTAGAATCCTATAAATATGGCAGGTCCTTAAAGAGATGGGAGTACCAGACCACCTCACATGTCTCTTGAGAAACCTGTATGAGGGTCAAGAAGCGACAGTTAGAACCGGATATGGAACAACTGATTGGTTTAGCATAGGAAAAGGAGTACGACAAGGATGTATATTGTCACCTTGCTTATTTAATATATATGCAGAGTACATCATGCGAAATGCTGGCCTGGATGAATCACAAGCGGGAATTAAGATTGCTGGGGAAAAGATCAACAACCTCAGATATGCAGACGATACCACTCTAATGGCAGAAAGTGAAGAGGACCTTAAGAGCTTCTTGCTCAGAGTGAAAGAGGAGAGCGCAAAAGTGGGCTTGAAGCTCAACATCAAAAAAACTAAGATCATGGCATCCGGCCCCATCACTCCTTGGCAAATAGAAGGGGAAGTTGTGGAAGTAGTGACAGACTTCACATTCCTGGGATCCCAGATGACTGCAGACTGTGACAGCAGCCATGAAATTGAAAGACGCCTGCTCCTTGGAAGGAAAGCGATGGCGAACCTAAACAGCATGATAAAAAGTAGAGACATCACCCTGCCAACAAAAGTCCGCATGGTCAAAGCAATGGTATTCCCAGTAGTCATGTATGGCTGTGAGAGTTGGACTATAAGGAAGGCCGAGCGCTGAAGAATAGATTCTTTTGAACTATGGTGCTGGAGAAGACTCTTGAGAGTCCCCTGGACTGCAAGAAGATCAAATCAGTCAACCCTAAAAGAAATCAACCCTGACTGTTCCCTGGAAGGCCAGATAATGAAACTGAAGCTCAAATACTTTGGCCACCAAATGAGAAGGGAGCACTCACTGGAGAAGACCCTGATGCTGGGAAAGATTGAAGGTCAAAGAAGACGGGGACGGCAAAGGATGAGATGGTTAGACAGTGTCATAGGTGCAACGAACATGAAGTTGAGCAAACTTCAGAGGACGGCGGAAGACCGGAAGGCCTGGCGTGATCTGGTCCATGGGGTCGCAAAGAGTCGGACTTGACTGTGCGACTGAACAACAACAACATAAATATGGGAAATTGTATTAATCAAGAGCTTCTTCTCAGATGGGGGTCTTTTCCTGTGACCTGCTTACTTTTGGGCTAAGAGACTTTTATGGACTCATATAATTGCTCTCCTTTATCTGTGTAACAATGATAGATGGATGGGTGGCATGATGCTCTGTGGATGTTGTCTGTATTAAGAATGCAATAGTCATGCTTTAATAAAAAGCTTAGAATGGAAGTAGATATTCTGTAATAGTATTTACCTGTGTCATCTACCCAGAACAAACCTATAGCATTACTGAGGCGTACCTCTAGCTAGGAGTTACATGATCTGGTATAGGAAAGTTAACTAGATGGCTAGGGTTTCTTAAGTGCATGCCTGTACCTTAATCAGGCCTGACCAGAGTCATCCAGAACCTTGTGCTCTGTACAGTGGTGCTAACACATTTACTCCTCAGGGTGGGCAGATGTAGGCAACGGGCTAACAATAGGCGAGACACAAGGCTGGCAATGAGCAGGATGGACTAGGAGTTTGGGCCTCTCTGAATCTGCCACTCAAGGTAACCGCTTCCATTGGCTTGAGGAAAGAGAAGGTTTTGGAGAAATGGACCCACTCTCCACCCAGAGTGTGGAGAATATGGGTGCGTGAATACTTCAGTCATGCTGGCAGCACCAGTCTCTTGGACCTTTCCCACTCAACAAATGGTACTCTAAATAAACCATCACCATAGCAGGAGGCTACTGAAGTGGGAAGTGAAACCCATGTAGCCAGAACAGAATACTTATAGTTGTTAAGCATTTCCCGGATGCAGTGAATCTCATCTCAGGGAAGTGGCTCCCAAGCTGGGCTAACGCGGAAGCAAAAGCATGGAAAATTCCATCTGGATATGCAGTCAGAGTCAACAGGCCATTTATTTTTCTAACCCACTGCTAGATTTGTTTTTTATAAGCGTTTTGAAAAATCGGCAGTTTGGTTTAATTTTAAGGTTCATGTATTCTGCTCGAAAAAAACAAAAAGACCTCTCTGGACCAAAGTAGGATAGTAAATCAACATTGCCATGTTATGCTATTAGATTTTAATATAAGTATGTCTAGTGTGAATATAAGTATGAATATAAGCTCCCTCCCAGCTAGTAGAGAGAAAAACCGAGCTAGATCAAATACATCTTTCACTTTGATTGTGCCTTTCTATTTTTCGAAAATGAAAAAGACCTAGTTCGTGGGGGGTGGGGGAGTCAACCCAACACTGGAAGTATAAATGTCCTCCTTCTCATCTACTACTGAGCCAGCTCTTGCAAAATATCAATAATTAGTCCTTGATAGCTTGGTGCAGGCTGCATTTTAATCAACAATTATGCTAGCTAGCAATTAACACAAAAAAGCAGGGACTAATAAGCAAAATTAGCTTTCATGCTGAGCTCGGTCATTTTGAAATCAGCATAGAGGAGGGGATCTTCCGACTTGGGTATGGATTTGATGAACATGAAATTTATACCATGGAAGAAGGGTTTGAATGTTAAGAAAAAGTTGGAGAGCTGAAAAAGGAAGGGGGCTGGAATAGTGAACAAGAGAATGGGCTGGAAAGGCAAGAGAGAAGATGGTGAACATGGACAGAAAGAGAGTTTGGGGCAGAGAAAAGTTGCCGCCACTACTGTGAAGGAGAGGACTCACAGCATAAGAGTTCCTCCTTCTGAATGACGTCAGAAATCTTGGTCAGCACTAATCTAGGCAGGAGCCACATACTCCAAGTAGGAGTTTGGCCTTGGTATTGGCAGATCCATGGTTGGTTGGTTTGTTTTCATGTACTAAGCTTCTTCTCAATTTTAGTTGAATCCCTTCTCTCCTATTGGTGGTCCACACTGGAAATGATGTGTTTGTACTGACAGAGTCTTTGGAGGAAATACAACTTTGTAATTGCCTTCCTCTCCCCACTCCCCAATATGGAGTCCTCACAAACAGGTGCATGGAAAGCAGCAGCACTAGCTGAGGGAACATGCCTGGAGTGATTCAGGCCGAACCGGACCCAGTTTGCACCTTACCTCCTCCCATCACAGAAATCCCCAACTTTGCCACCACTGGAAAAAGGAGGGATGACATAGCTCCTGGAGGTTGGTAACCCTGAGCTCAAGGGCTTCCAGGCAGGCATGCTCAGACAGGTGTCCTTGAGCATTTGTACACTGACAAATCAACACCCAAAGTGGCCCAATGCATCGATATGGTCCTTATGACTAATATGCATTGTAAATGTCCCAACAATTTTAAATCTGGCCATTATTCTGACAAGTATCTGTCTGGCAGAGTTCATGGTCACCAGAGGGAGCAGCAGAGTGAAAGGAAAGTGAGCCAAAACTAATATGAACAGTCCCGCCGAAAAGAAGCCACCCTGAATGCCAGGACGAACCTCCCGACCAAAGACCGCCGGGGAAAAACGGAGCCGAGCTGGAGGAAAAACAACAGGTCCACCACCTGGGTGCCGGTAGGCAGCCCCGTCCCTACACCATGTGGCCCTAGTTAGGGAAGAAAACGTTCTTAGAACCCCCTATGTAAACCGCCCAGAGACCCCTTGGTGTCAGGGCGGTATAGTAAGTCGAATAAAATAAAAATAAAAATAAATAAAATATAACTGACTGAGATATTTTCATATTCGACAGTGAAGAGAATTGTACTGATAGGTCTAGTGTTCAGTTTACATGAATCCCATTGCTGTCCCACTAATTTAGGTAGGATAACAGGGGCTCCGGTCAGACGCAGAAGTTGCCGCGGAAGCGGCACAAATGCCGGGCAGATTATAAAGGCATGATCACACAGCAACATCTGGCCAGCATAGTGCACCCGTCGCAGCCAGCTGAAGATGCAGAGTAAAAAGCTACCTCTGAAAGTCCACTAGCAAACGGCTTGCGACGGGCCGCTGCCGGACTCTCCTTGTGTGATCGCTCCAGCACGCTCCTCTTGCGTCGTTGGAGCGGGCCGGGAACATGCACCAATGAAGGGAACTGCCGTCGCATCTGATCGTGTTTGCAGGTGGGACACACTGTGCCGCCGCAAACAGCCACGCCACCCCCCCTGCATTTCCCGGCAAGTATGAATGGGACCAGTGCTTGCTGTTCAGTTATCTGATGCTATAGGCACCGGGGCAAAAATTTTGCCATATACTCTGGCATAAAGGTGCAGCAGTCAGTGTTGTGCTTACTTCCCTGATCATTAATAGGTTATTATTAGTATATAATTTTAGTTCATCACATGCATCACCTCCTTCGTTCATTTGCCAAATTGTTCTTTCAGTCCACTCTACAAGTGAGAACTTTAACTTCCTATGAAGTGGGGATGTATCCTACTAGCATGTCTTAACAAAGTTTGAGTCCAGTGGTAAACTTTGTTCTGCTCCTTCAGACCAGCACAGCTACCCACCTGAAACTAGCCTGTTTTAGTAATTGCCCCAAGATGAATGAGTCTCTTTCTATGAAGTTTAATTCATGATGGCTATTCATATATAAGAAAATATGTAGGGGGATGAGGGGAACTGAGTCATGGTTCTAAGCAGCAAGCATAAAAAGCATAGGAAATATGGATTTACTTATTCTTCTATAGTAGTTCTTATTAGTAATTCTACAGAAAGAAGTTTTGTGACTCTGCTTTTGTAGAGTCAAAAACCAGATGCTTGTACAAGTTTAGGTAAATCATGTGCTATCCTCTTCTTATCAAATGACTGAATAATGACCACACAGGAAATTAGGTGCAAAAGTCAGCACTTTAAAACATTGAAAGGTGGCAGAGCAGTTTTAATGCTAGAAGTCTCCCAGTCAAGATGGGGGAGCAGGAGTGCTTGGCACTCAATGGCAATTTAGATATAGTAGGTATCTCAGAAACATGGTGGAACGAGGGAAATCTATGGGATACAGTCATCTCTGGGTATAAGTTCTCTAGGCAGGACAGGAAGTGATGGGTTGGGGGAGGCATTACATTGTACATCAATGACAGCATAAAATCAAATAAGAAAAAAATTCAGCGGAATGAACTCTCCAACAGAAGCAATATGGGTGGAAAGACTGGGCTCTAAGGGTCACATAAAAGTGGGGCTGTATTATTGCCACTTGACCAAATCCTTGAGGCTTATCTTGAGATGGGGAAGGAAATAAGGGAGGTGACTAAACAAATAATGTTGTGATACTAGGGGACTTCAGCTATCCTCACATTGACTGGGTACACATGTGCTCGAGCCGTGCTGTAGAAATGAGATTCCTAGACATCATAAATGACTGCACACTGGAACAGTTGGTCAAAGAGCCAACAAGAGGGGTGGTGATCTTGGACTTGGTTCTGAGCAGGGCTCAAGGCCTGGTGAGAGATGTAGAGGTTGTTGCACCAGTTGAGAATGGTCATCACAATGCTATTATTAAGTTCAGCATTCATGCCAGGGGAAAGTTACTCCTAAAGTCCAAAACTGTAACATTTGATTTCAAAAGAGGCAACTTCACAAAAATGAGGGGAATAGTTAAAAGGAAGCTGAAAGCTGAAAGGGAACACAAGAGAGTCAAAGTCCCTAGAGGATGCTTGGAATCTAATTAAAACCTCACTAATTGAAGCCCAGATAGAAGGCATTCCACAGGTTACAAAAGGCACTGCCAAGTCTAAAAGAATGCCTGCATGGTTAAAAAAACAAGGAAGATATAAAAGCAAAAAGTCTTCTTTTTAGAAGTTAAAGGTCTGCCCCACTGAATTGAACAGAAGGGATCAGAAGCTTTGGCAAAAAGAAATGTGAGTTGATAATTAGGATTCCAAAAAGAGATTGCTAAAGGAAAATGGGGAGCTGGCAGAGAAGCTCAATGAATTTTCTGGTTCTGTGTTCACCGTGGACAGTGTGGGGCACATACTCAGGCCACAGCCACTATTTTCAGGAAGAGAGTCCAAGGAACTGAGTCAAACTGAGGTGATAAGAGATGAAATTCTAGAGTTAGAGATGGATATGAACCAGAAAAATGCAGTTCAGTTCAGTTAGGTTCATGTCATGCTGCATTCATGAACCAGGGACCATCACAAAATTTTAGCTGCCTCACAGACTGGTTCAGTTGTGAGATGGTATTCCCCCCCCGCCCTCCAACTGTGCTAGAGACACCAAACTCTCATGGGATCTCTTGAGGACTCTTCTCTAACAGGGTTCAAGTTATGACCCCCTAAAGAAGGTGCCCCCCAGAAAGTGCTTTCTGGGGACAGGTCATGATATAGGTATAACAGAAGAGGGCAACCAAGATGATTAGGGGGTTGAAGCACCTTCCCTATGAGGGAAGACGGAAGAATCTGAGAGTTTTCAGTTTAGAAAAGAGACAAGTAAGGGGAGACATGATAGAGGTTTATAAAATTATGCACAGGGTGGAGAGAATTGACAAGAGAGCTTTTTCTCCCTCCCCCAAAATACTAGAACTTGAGGGCCTCCAATAAAGCTGATTTGCACTAGATTCAAGATGGACAAAAGGAAATACCTCTTTACACAGCAAGGGATTAAAATGTGGAATTCGCAGCCAGAAGGTGTAGTGATGGCCACAGGCATAGACAGCATTACAAGGGAATTAGACAAATTCATGGAGGATAGGTTCCCCTAAGTCACCATGGCTATTAACCACTATTAATAACCATGGTGACTGACAGGAACCTTCAGGTTCAGAGGCAATAAACCTCTGATTACCAGTTCGAGAAAGCAACATCAAGGGAAGGAACTAGTTGGCCACAATATAAAACAGGATGCTGGACCTGATGGACCAGTAATCTGACCCAGCAGCGCTATTCCTATGCTCTTGACAGTGAGAGTTTTTACTGTGCTTGTAATATCATGACCACCCAGCAGGTGGTGGTCGTGCACCAGTTTCATCTGTTTCAAAGATCCAGCACTGTTGCCAGTTTATCACAGTTTTAAAATCCTGAAGGGTAAGAAGAGGACAGATTGTCCCAATTATTTTAATATTTATTTTTCTATTAATGCAAAGGATTCTATCCCCTTTGACAACATATCCATCTTTTCTGCCATTTTTATTGGAGCAGCGAGTTTTGGATTTTAAAATTAATTCAAATCGAAACAGCAGCTAATATGCTTTTCATTCTCTCACTAAATTATTTCACATCGTCTTTTGTTGCGAATACATTAAGGAATAAAAAGGAAATCACTTTTAATGAAAAGTGTGATCTTAAGAATCCTTACTTGAACTGTACTCCAACATTCTTAAAGATCCATCAAACTGATTCCTTCCTTCCTTCCTTCCTTCCTTCCTTCCTTCCTTCCTTCCTTCCTTCCTTCCTTCCTTCCTTCCCGCCTGCCTGCCTGCCTGCCTGCCTGCCTGCTAACTATCAGTGGGGAGGGCAATCAGATTAAGGCTATGACGTGGGAGGTGGGCAAATTTTTCCCCACTACTATTTTCCCAAATTCAGACAGCATTCTGGAGTCCCTGTTCTGTGGGGAACATGTAATCTCCAGGGGAGGGGAGATTGGGAAACAGTTAAACCTCCCCCCCCCCTTGTTGTGGCCCTGATCCTGCTACTTATTTGGGATTTAAAATATACTAGAGTTTCATTCAGGGATTTTCCAAAATCTCACCTAGCTAGATCTGGAGCAACCACGAAGTCAGTGGTTTGATCCTCAAGTCAATTCTGTCATGAACTCACTTGGTGGCTTTAAAAAAGCCAATATGATCACCTCCCCCAGCCAGGCAATATGAGGATATGTTGGCCCCATTACCATCAGAAATCCACGCTAGAACCAAAGGGCTTTTGTAAAGTCAGCTTTCTAAAAGCACATAGGCAGTGTTATAAGCGACAGGATGCAGAATGGGCCTATACTTCCAAACAATTGCCCGATATCCCTCTGTATGGAAGTCACTTGGTGACATGCTGCTAATTGCCAAGATCATTACTCCTCACGTGTTAATTGCTGTCCATCCCTTTGAAGGGATAAACTGAGCAAATCTGGGCTCTTTAATCCTGTAAGGACCCACAGCTGGGACATCTTTTTAGCATATTTTAAGGAAAACTAGTTCTGCATTTGATAATATGATCCTTGCGAACATTAGCTATGGCTGAAATTAGAACTGAAATTGGTTCAACCCCTAGTATCTGACTGGGGATTAATCCACTTCCTTGCAAGGATCTCCATGGGAAAAGTAAGGAAAGCCCAGCTTTTTCTGGAGAAATTCTGTCCTTCTGAAAATGTGTGTTTACCTACCATAGTAGCATGTGACTATCAGGGGACCATCTTAAAGTAATTTAAAGTCCTGTCTTATATTCATGTAATGGGAACTGAAGAACTTTACTCCCCTGATCTGCCTGTCTTCAGGGTTTAATGAATCCCCTCCAGCTTCCACAGATAATTTCCTGTCCTACTTCCACAAAAAGGAGGTAGACTCTCTAAAGATTCTCTGAACAGTGGGTCTTTTCAGCCCCCTTTCCACTCCACTTGTCCTAAGGTCGGAAGTGTGTACTGCCAAACAGCAGGGTAATGGCTGGATTCTGGAACTTGTAGATTCACTCCAGTTTCTATAACCTGAAACAGGGCAGTATTTTAGACTGCCATCAAAAATCAAAAACTAAAGCAAAGCTAAATATGCTACAATACTATCCTTATACTATAGTTCTGATCTCTTTGTAAGAATGCCCTCCTGAACCAGGGGTATACATGCAGTGCAATGCACACTAGAGCAGGATTCATGGGCACATTTGCCCAAATGGTTAGCCATCACTGTTGTATGGTAATAGGAAAGCTCAAGCTTCTCTCTATTGGGAACAATGGCCCTATCCAGCTATTCAGAAGACAACAGGGGGAGGGGAGTCACTGCAAAACATAATGTTCTACTCTTAGTTCCAAAAATGTTGTGTATAGCCAATATATTACCAGCCTTTTTTCATTAGTGAGGAGAGGGAAAAGCAACTGTGCTTCATACTACATAAAGATTAACATGGGAAGTTAGTTTTGTTCTTTTAAAAGAAGAGCAAGAAGAACTTGCAAAATTCCAAGGAACAGCTTAGAAACCATACTAAACAAATAAAAATGGAAATGTGTGCTGCATATGAATGCTCTCCACAGTCCAGGAAATGCCATTGTAACTATCAGACCACAAGAAAGCCACTTCCTTTCTATTCTTAGATAAGTCAGCACTCCTGTAAATTAAAAGAACATGTACTATTATTGTTGTGATAATGCTCGCTTTTATTAAATACTTCAAACTAATGCAGAGATCTTGCAACCTACTTTTCTGGGACTCGGAGCTAAACCAAAAGAACACTATAGTTATTATTAGTACTACTACTATTTTACTCGCACATTTTCAGGAGCACCAAAACAGTCTTCATTTTGGAAAACGTTCATTTAAATGTTTATTTACAATGTGTCTGTTGATTTCATTTCTATTTCCATGTAGCCAAATGTGTCTGGTGGTTGAGCTGATCCACGTTGTTGCATTTACTGACTTCTTATGACATCGACACATCAGATGTAATATCACCCTGTGGCCGATACAGTCATTGAATGAATGATAGCACCTATGTCACTAATTCAGGAAGGAAAAAAAAGCAAGTGCCACAATGGCATCATACAATCTCCTGAATGTTTGAGTTTGCCAGAATTCCTGTTGCCCCATTAAAGGTCATAATGACATCTAGCTACGGAATTCTGAAATATGCAAGTGGAAAGTATGTACAGAGTCAGGTATGAAGTATGGTAAAGAATACAGTGTGATCATGGTGAAGATTTAGTAACCGCCAATTGCCAGAACTCCTGTTGCCCCATTAATGGTCATAATGACATCTAGCTACGGAATTTTGAAATATGCAAGTGGAAAGTATGTACAGAGTCAGGTATGAAGTATGGTAAAGAATACAGTGTGATCATGGTGAAGAAATTCTTGCATTTAGTAACTGCCAATATGCACGCCTTTTATGAAGAGACTATCTTATGCATCTCAGTAAGCTCATGGTTGAGCAAGGATTTCAAGGCAAGTCTCCCATGCTGTCTAGGAAGCAATAAAAGGCCACATATGTAGAGAATGCCATGACTTGTTTTATCTTCCTCATCCATTCTTCATTGGACTCATGATAGATCATTGCCCTTGCTCTGGACTGTCACATAGCCCAAACTGATTGGCTGTATGATATCATCACACTGACTGTATGGTCCCTAACTGGCTAGGATCATGTAGTCAGGCACTAGTGTTTTGTTGTTGTTGTTTCATATACCAAAAGGGCATGGTAGAGGCAGGGAACGGTGCCTAGCATAAACTCAAGAGAAAGTAGTGGCATCAAGGTTTGATACACATTGGGGAAACTTAAAAAAACATGGTTTCCATGAAGAAAATGTTTCCATGTAAATGTTCTGCACACCCATACGGTAGAGGCAGGGAACGGTGCCTAGCATAAGAGAAAGTAATGGCAGCAAGGTTTGATACACATTGGGGAAATTTAAAAAAACATGGTTTCCATGAAAAAAAATGTTTCCATGTAAATGTTTTGCACACCCATATGTTTCCATGCACATTTCATTAAAATACAGTTCCCAGCATTGCCTCACACAAAGGACAGAACACAGAGAGGGATTATGCAGATTAGAGAAGGTTTGATCTTTAAAGGCTGGTTGGGACAAAACTAACCCTTCATGAAAACAAGGGAAAAGGCCATCGAGTGACAGCATGGGCTTCTCTAGAACACGTTACTCAAACACCCCCTGCTCACACATGTAACACCAGTTTATATATTTTGCATAGACATTTCTGTAGAGTGTATTTTATTGTGTCTTTTAATGTCATTGAATTCCCTGTGCCATCAAACAGACAAACCAGAAAATATAAAGTGAGGACAATGGCAAGGAAATTATTTTATTTTGTCATGAAAGAGTCAAATGGAATCTTTCCCACAAGACACAGAGGCACATCTTTGCTTTGGCCATTCATAAATAGGGATAGTTTATTATCTCACAAGATGTTCAGCAAACAGCATATAAAAGGTACAGGCACTGTAATTAATATTATTATTCTTTCTGAGCTTCAAACAGTTGATCGTAGTGAGGAGTAACATGTTTATTGGAAGCAATCCTTAAAAGCCAAGCTTTTAAAACCATTTCTATAGCTTAAAACTTTTGCTTCAGTCAACCAAGTTTTTATTTATAATATGTACAACATCTTTAAAATACAAATGTCTAGGTGCTGAGCTTACTTAATTGTTCTCATTATGAAGTTCAGCCATTTTTAAAAATGGGAATGCAAATTCCCTCCATTGGATAAACGTTCTCTTCAGAACTTCACCAAGACTAGAATGGCAGCATTCTCATGTCATGGAATACTAAGAGAAGAAAGAATGTTTTGAATCATGGGCTGGATGTTCCATAGTACAGAAGCGACAAGCTCTTAGAAAAACAACAAACTTGAAACTGTAGCAGCTCAAACTTTTCACAGGGGAGGAGAAACACTGGCAGAAGAAGTAATACACTGTCCACTGTTCTCATATAGTACTTTCAATGAAAGATGTTTGCAGCGGCACCTCTGGCTCCTTGATATTTTCTTCAGACACACTCGGGATATCCTGCTGCGGATAGATATCTTGAATCAACATAGAGTTTGTGTTCTTCCACTCCCTGTACTTCCTTGCTGTTAGTTTACTGTCCTCCAGCAACTGGTTAATCATGGCCAGGTCATGTTCTTTGCACTGGCAGACAAAAGCAAAAAAGGTTCATTGAACAGAAAACATTAAGAAATAAAGGACCCTCTTATTTCTCAAATTGTCCAAATTACTTTTTTGTTTGGAAAATTCAAGTATTAAGTAAGCACCCAGGTGTTAATTACAATAATGTTTTCATTAGGAACAAACTGTTTTCAGGGATGGCTGAAAATCCCATGAGTCACAGCAAATTAAATGGGACCCCCCCCCCTCTCTGCATGAGTTTAACACCTCCATAAAATCTTACCTTTAATGTACTATTCAGTGTTCGAATTTTGTGGAGTTTCTCGTTAACTGATGGGTTTTTACTCCTTTTGATAAAGGATTTTCTCAGCTCTCTTTTAGTTGACGGTCGGCGGTCCCCAATAGGAGATAAACTGGCTTGCTCTAAAGATTTGTAAAGTTTCTCCATTTCATCTATGGAGCATCTTCCTTGTTCTGTAAGAAAAAATATAAGCAACAGTGTATATAAGCAACAAGGTGCACCAGTTGCTGGAAAGTGCTGTTTGTCTTGATAGTGAGATGAGGATTACAATAGCATGAGGAGAGAATGAAAAACTGCAAAAACTGAAAAGTTGCTTGGCCACCTGTCCATTTTCAAGTGTTGCTGTACATATTACATTGAGGTGTCTGAGATATGGTTCCAAATGGAACACGCCTCCCATTAGTCAAACCTTTTCAACTGCAGTGCCTCTGTTATATAACACCCTCCCCATATTGACTCCTCTGGCACCTAGACTTTCTAGTTTTAGATGCCATGTGCAAAGTTTCACGTTCTCCCGGGCTTTTTGTTAGGTATTTGCTATGGCAGGAGGTGTTTCCTCAGTTGTGTAGCTGTACTCCTATCCCTTGGTTTACTTACTGGCTTTTCCCTCTGCACATCTTGAATCACTTTCTTCTGATTTTTTTCCATCGCTGTATTTTCTGTTTTGCTTGACGGGTTGGTTTGCATTGTGCTGCTTATGACATGTTTAGCTGCTGGCTACAATGGTTTTTATGGTGAGTTTAATTTTGTTTATGTTTTCCGGCTTATATTGACATGTATTTTTCCATCCTGCATGGAAGCCACCTCAGGAGCATTTTGATAGGTGGTAGGGTTTAAAATAAATAAATAAATATGGACTGATGTTATTATGATGGAAGAGTCCGTGCCAACGCCGTGCATTCCTAGGGGCTTCTGGTATGCAGATTCTCTATGCAAAAGGACTGAGCTATATGTCAAACCACTTCATTTGTATCCATGCTGCTGTGTCATGTCATCATCATGAGGAAGCATTTCTTGGCATCCTCCTTGAGACTGCTACAATTCATTAATGGTCCTGATAACCTGAGGTTTACTTAACTACACCGTAGCTAAATAGCTATCACCATTAAAGAAAAAGGGAACAAAGAGCAATAACTAAAGAATAAATATTACTCCCTAGACATAATGTACTGTAAACAAAAACACGTAGGAAGCCAATCTATTAGGAAATAAATGGCACTATCAGACTTTCAGCAGTTCGAGGCTCGAGTGCCGCATGATGGATGGAGCGAGCTCCCGTCTCTAATACCAGCTCCTGCCAACCTTGCAGTTCGAAAGCAAGAAACTGCAAGTAGATAAATAGGTACCACTTCGGTGGGAAGGTAACAGCGTTCCATGCGCCTTGGTGTTTAGTCATGCCGGTCACATGACCACAGAAACGTCTTTGGACAGCGCTGGCTCTTCGGCTTGGAAATGGAGATGAGCACCGCAACCCTAGAGTATTTTTCAACCACTTCCTGGTTCTAAGTAATCCTCTTTATATTCTTTCCCCTATACATTAAGGCTTTGAACCTTCAGTTTCAAAGCTTTAGGTCTATGGTTTACTACAAATATTTGTATTTGAATGTTTCCCGACACGTGTGTGCTATTCAGTTTGACAATGTCCTGCAAACATAAACACCCCATCAATTGTATTTGGATGAGAGCTAAAAATAGTTTGCCTCTTGAACACAATCCTGATGAAAATGCCTTGTTCCATAGCCAGGAGATGATAGGAAACGAACAATCTTGAGTCTAATATGTCACTGTAGCATTTCTAGTGCAAATACAAGCTTCAAGTATGCTAAAATTCTTTCTGTTTACTATGGTGTCTTTATACATTACATTTTTGAATGGTACACCTACAAATGTAAAGTATGGATATGACAAATAGATGTGCCAAACATGTATGGCGGTGAAAAGTACCATCAAGTCACAGCAGACTTATACTGACCCTGCAGGGTTTTCAAGGCAAGAGACAATCAGAGGTAGTTTGCCATTGCCTGCCCCTGCATAGCAACCCCAGATTTTCTGGGTGGTCTTAGCTTCCAAAATCAGAAGAGATCAGGGTAGCCTGGGTCATCCAGGTCAAACCTGTGTATCCTACAAGCATACTGTACTAGAGAGCAGGAACTGGTAGCAGTTCCCTGTTGAGGACAGACTTCACAGCAGTGTACCTGAATTTACTGTAGAATATGTGAAGCAGCCCTATAGGTTTCTGCTTGTGACTGTTTGGGTGTCATGCAACAGGACACTAAGTTGGGGATGAATATCAGAACTGACCTGCAGCCATGGAGGAGCATCTCGGGGCCACGACCCATGAAACTCACTCTTTTAAAGCCTTATTTTTAAAGTAATTCTTTATGTATTAACTAGAAATAAGGCCCGTTGTGGAAATAAATACGAGATCTAGAAAGAGGCTCTGGGAGAGTGCTCTGGCTTTGGGCAAACAGTGTCAGTCTGCTTTTAAAACATGAATCTGGGACCTGCACACC
>NW_015176050.1:0-994 GCF_001447785.1 Gekko japonicus | reverse complement strand
GCACCACCAGCCTCCCCCTTGTTCATGTGGGCAATTCCACCTGCCTCTCTCCCCTCCTCTCTCCTCTCCCCTGGCCAGGAAAGTGCTTGGAAAGTTGGGCAAAGTGTGGTGAGGGCCTGCTGGGACTGGGTTTTGGCACAGAGGGACCTGGAGAGCAGGGCGGCAGGGCAGTCCAGGGGTAGTTGCAGTACCTTCGAGGAGCCACGAAGCTTTCTATTGCAGGCCTTGGTGGGCAACCTGTGGCTAGGAGAGGCTGGAGGGGGCCTGCACCAGTTGCCCTGAGCTCCCCTGGGGGGTGATGCCCAGAGATCCTCTGGGTCTTTGGCATTGCTCATAGAAGGCTGCCGCACAAGAAAAATATATGCCCCACAAACCAAACAGTCCTGGCTACGGGCCTGTATCAGAATAAGATGTATAGTTAAAAGCTCTAATGCCTGATGCCTGTTGAGCATCTGTAAATATCAGATAAAGCTTAGGGGAAGGAAATGACAGCTCAAGTGCTTAGACAATGCTATTTAGTGCTTCTGGAGCCCACCAAAGAGCCTTGCTCCACCGTGTAACCACCCTGACTTCCCTGGAGATCCAAAGAAGGAAGGGTTGTTGGGGACCCAAAGAAGGAAGAACAAATAACTGATACCTGACCACAACCAATTCAATAATTCTCTCGGATCCAGGATTCCCACATGTCCATATGCTTCTAGAGCTTCGAAGAATTTATTCCCAAACATGGCTACTCCCCTTGGATTCAAAGAAAGAACAACAGAAAATAGACCAAAGGAACATTTCAGGTTCATTCTTTTCCTGACCTAGTGTTTAAGAATGGCTTTAGAGTCCCTTTCTGAAACACAAAAATTTGCACTCAGGACATTGTGCAAAATTCCACACTCCACAAAGGCACAAACAATGATCAGCCTGTCTATCATCCTATTCAGAACAAGCCCCTTTAAATGGGATTAATTTATTGGATGTTCCTTGCAGGTCTGATATAAATCCA
>NW_015176049.1:232647-267447 GCF_001447785.1 Gekko japonicus | reverse complement strand
GAGGAGGGTGCTGGCAGGATGATCACTGCTTGGCTGAAGACAAAATGTGACGTCCTATGTTGGTATTGTTCTTTCGGACGTCTAGGGCATAATGCCAGATGAAAGTATTAGGCGTGGCCCATGTTGCAGCTTTACAGATGTCTTGCAGCGGCACTCCCTTGAGAAATGCAGTGGACGTTGCGAGAGCTCTGGTGGAATGAGCCCTGATAGGGCCAGGTAACGGCTGCTTTGCAAGCAGGTAACATAGCCGAATCAAACCCACTATCCACTTAAACAGTCGTTGTGATGTAATGCGACTTCCCAGCCATGATGACGCATACGAGACGAATAGATGAGGATCTCGTCTAGTCGGCTGCGTCCTTTGCAGGTAAAACAAGAGAGCCCTCTTGACATCCAGAGTATGAAGCAGTCGGTCCTCATCCGATGTAGGGTTTGGAAAGAAATTTGGCAGCACTACCTCAGCCTGTAGATGAAACTCCGAAACCACTTTTGGTAAAAATGAGATGTCTGGCACTAAGCGGATCCCGTCAGGGAGGACGGAAAGGTAAGGTGGGTCATGCCGAAAGGCCAACAGTTCTCCCACCCTTCTGGCTGATGTAATTGCAGTAAAAAAGGCCGTCTTCCAAGCCAGGAGCTGTAACTCACAAGTAGCAAGAGGTTCGAATGGCTTCCGTGTCAGTTGGCGCAAGACCAGGGGAAGGTCCCAAGGAGCAACCGGGGATTTAATTGGAGGATAAAGACGTAACAAACTGTGATGACCTCTTATCTGGGGAGGTCTAGTTTTACTTTTAAAATGTTCTTTATGTTTTACTCTGTAGGGTATTCTGGCTGCCACCAGGTAAATCACCTCAGCTCTGTCTGTCTCCTCAGACTGCCATTGCTGAATTTTCCTTTCAGACCTTTTATTTTAACTAAATATATACTCTCCATAATGTGTTTTCTTCCTCAGGATGTTCGTATCCCACCGCCAAGCACCACCTGTGACGACCTCTTATCTGGGGAGGTCTAGTTTTACTTTTAAAATGTTCTTTATGTTTTACTCTGTAGGGTATTCTGGCTGCCACCAGGAATTTTAATAAATTCCAATTCTTCTCTTTGTAAATGGGGTTGGTATTGTAGCGCGGGGTCTAGGCCTTTCGAGGAACTATGTGGTCTGAGGAAGGATTCTTTACTTAGCTGGTAAACTTGAAGTAAATAGGATTTATTTAACGAAAGTATAAACTCCACAGTCATCTCACTAACTGTCTTTCTCAACTGTCATCATAAACTGTCTCAACTCTAACAGTCACTCCTGATAGACATTCAAAATCATCCACACAGCATCCATTCCAAAAAACCCTCCCCCTCTCTGTCACTCACCAATCACACAACTTGCCTGTTTCAGCATTCTAGATTGTCCCACACAGCCATGCCAACCAACTTTTAAACACACACACACACACACAGTAAAACATGGAATCGTTACACAAACCCTTCAAAAAACGTTTGGTGACTGGATGTGTGAACAGTGAACAATCATCAACTTGAACATGAAATGCTGACAGAGCAGCCAAATAAACACGTAACGAGGAATGGGAGAGCCCCGAGTCAGCAAGGGATAAAATAAACGAAAAAACTTTCTCCAGGCCAGCAGAGGTGGCATGAGAAGTGTCCATTCCAATAAAGGAGCAAAACCTTTTCCACTTACAGTCGTAAGATTTGCGAGTGGATAGATTTCTCGAGTTCAGCAGTACATTGGCTATACGAGTGGAGAATCCTGGGATAGTATTCGCCATGCCGTTAGCTTTAGCGTTTGCACATTGTGGTGAAGTACCGGTGAGTTGGTTAGACAAAGCAGGTCTGGGGCCGGGGGGAAGTGGTAATATGTCCCCTGAGACAGCTCGGGGAGCGTCGTGAACCAAGGCTGCCTGGGCCACCATGGCGTTATCAGTATCACTTCTGCATTCTCTTTGAGGATCCTGCGGACGACCCTGAGGAGTAGAGGCAGGGGAGGAAACATGTATAGGTGTTTTGTGGACCATGGGTAAAGGAGGCCGTCTCCTAGAGACTGGTTGTCGTAACCTCCTCGACTGCAAAACATGCGACATTTCTTGTTGTCTCTCATGGCAAAGATGTCGACTTGGGGAGTTCCCCACTTCTGGAAGATTGGGAGGAGGTAGGTGAATTTTATCCCACATTCGTGAAGGCTGAGACCAGAGCGACTTAGGTGGTCCGCCTCCAGATTTAGTCTTCCTGGTATGTGAGTTGCCACTAAGAATATGTCGTTGGCCATGCAGAAGTTCCACAGATCGATTGCGAGATTGCAGAGGCGATTGGAGACAGTGCCGCCTTGCCTGTTTATATACGACAGCGCCGTAGTGTTGTCTGTAAGGATGTTCACGCATTTCCCCTTGATCAAAGGGAGGAAACTGGCTACTGCGTGTTGAATGGCCAGAAGCTCCAGGAAGTTGATATGATGTCTCCCTGTTTCGGCATCCCATCTGTCTCCCACTGAATAACCCATGGAGTGGGCGCCCCAACCCTTCACGGATGCGTCGGTCGTTATAACAATCTCCGGCGATGGAGGGTGAAAAGGCGCTCCTTGTAGAAGGTTGGACGATAGAGTCCACTATCGGACTGAATTTCTGACATGAGAAGGAGAGAGTCTCACAGTGTGGGCGTTCATTGAAAGATCGAAGTTGCGAAGGAACCAGAGTTGCAGCCGTCGCATCTTGAGCCTCGCAAAGACCAATACTGCCGTTGTCGCGGCCATGAGACCGAGCAGCCATTGGATCTGGTAGGCTGTGGTGGTAGGTTTTGCACAAAGTAGAGTGGCCAGAGAGACTATGTCCGCGGCTCTGTCTGGGGGCAAGTACGCCATGCATACTTTTGAATCCAGTATGGCTCCTATGTATTGGATCCGCTGGACAGGACAAAGGTGTGACTTCTGATAATAGATCTTCAGGCCCAGGCTGTTCAACAGGGACAGAGTTTCCGTAACGTTCAAATTCAGGATGTTTTCGGAAGAAGTGACTATGAGCCAATCGTCTATGTAGGGATAGATGGAAATCCCTCTGAGCCGTAAAAATGCCGCCACAACGATCATCGTCTTCGTGAACACCCATGGAGCGCTTGACAGACCGAATGGGAGGGCCGTATATTGAAAGTGATGTTGGCCAATGGCAAAGCGGAGGTATTGGCGGTAGAAGGGGTGGATGGTGAGGTGGAAGTATGCATCCTGGAGGTCCAGGGTAGCCATCCAGACCCATCTGCGAAGTAAGGGCAGGATCTGTTGAAGGGAGACCATGCGGAAACGATGGTAAGTTACAAAACGGTTGAGATCTCGTAGGTCTAGAATGGGTCGCAGGCCGCCGTCCCGTTTCGGTACAGTAAAATACCGGGAGTAAAAGCCCTTCCCTTGGTGGTTTGATGACACCTGCTCGATGGCTCCCTTCTTCAGAAGGAGGGACACCTCCTGTAGGAGGGGTGGGGAGGGTGGCGTTAGGACGACAACCGGTACGTTGGGGTTCTGCTGGAATTGAATTTTGCAACCTCGGGTCAAGATGGAGAGGACCCATTCGTCCGATGTAATGGAACGCCATGTGTGGAGAAAGGGATGAAGGCAAGTAGGTGTAGACTCGGGTGCTGACTCGGGGACAGGGAAGTCAAAAGCTCTGTTTGGAGGAGGGCTTGGCTTGTTTGCCACGAGAGGTTTGCTGTGTGGCTCCAAATTTAGACTTCTGATAACCCGATTTTTGGGTTCCAGAGTAGGTTCGTGGTCTCCACCTGGATTCCGGAGACTGGTGTGTTGGCGTACGCCTTTGCCATGGTCTCGACCAACTGCGTGATCTTTGAGGCTGTCGGGTGGAAGATGAGACTCCCAGTGCTCTAGAGGCTTTGATGCTCTTGTCGAGTTCTTGCAGGGTTGTATCTGTATTGGCGTTAAAGAGACCGAGCCCATCGAAGGGCATATCCTCGACTTGAGATCTGGTGTCTATCGGGAGGGACGTATTTCGCAGCCATGAATGTCTCCTGAGCGCCACTGCTGATGCCATGGTCCTAGAGGATGCTTCTAGAACATGTTTGGTTGTCGTGAGTTGCTGCTTAGCAACCAACAAGCCCTCCTTCTGTATCGCCTTAGCCTGACGTTGTTTGTCCTCTGGAAGGTCGGTGAGAAGGTCTGTGAACTGCTCCCAGAGCGAATATTGGTAGCGGCTCATGCAAGCCAAATAGGTAGATTGCTTAATGGCCAACGCACCTGATGAATAAAAGCGTCGTCCAAAGGCATCCAACTTTCTTCCTTCCTTGTCGGAGGGAGTGGTGTGTGTTCTTCGCGACTTAGAAGAGGATGTGATAACCATTGAGTTTGGATTTGGATGAGTTAGTAAAAATTCCGCTTCAGGATCCTGAATCCTGTACATGTGATCTAGTTTTCGTGTAGATACAGGAGCGGAAGATGGTTTTTGCCATGGCAATTTCGCCGCCTGAAGCAGGACCGAGGACATGGGCAGTGCTATCACAGAGGATGTGTCGAGTTGAACTACATCATAAAGTGTATCGGTAGATTGTGGAGCCTTTTGGACAATCGAGAGGCCTAAGGAAGTGGCCATCCTTTTAACTAAATCAGTATATGAAGTTAAATTATCCGATGGAGATATTGGTAAATCTTGTGATACATCAGGCGTTGGTGATGTATGGTCTGGAGAAGTGGGTGTTTCGGAAGCATTAGATTCATAATCATCATCAGGAGCATCTGAAGATTCCAGTTGTTCCGTGTCCGGAGGATGTGGAGAAGGAATCGGAGGAGCTGCAGGTACAACGAGTTTTGGTTGGACTGCAGGCACCTTAGGTCGTGACTCCACGGTGAGGTGAGGAGGCTTTGGTTCCACCTGATCTAGCACAGGAGGGTGAGAAACCGTGGCTGAAGGTTTTGTCCTAACAGGAGACCTGGACCTATGACTAGAGCGATAGGAATACCTGTCCCAGTCAGAGTAAGTTGCAGGGGTTAACCATGGCATAGGCGGATGGTATGGCCCATATAAATATCGCATTTGTTTTTCGTCCCATGACATAGGAGGAGGTGGAGGCCTGTAGGTCCTTGGAGAGCGACTCCTGGTTCTCGGACGTCTTGGAGAAGCAGCCATAGTATGTCTCTGGGCTACATGTCTGAATTCTAAGGCTTCGGTATCGATAGGTTGAATGTACGGAGATGGATGGTAGCGCTCCACGTTAGTGCGAGCGGACCGATGTCGATGGCTGTCGGTATTGGGAGTTCCTGAGTGCACCGATGCCAATGAATCAGAATCAACGGGGGAAGACTCTGCCCCTATGGGGTGACTGATGAGTTCCGCCGTGTTGATATCGATGGTATCGATATCGATGGAGTCAGGTCGTGGTTGACGTACAGGAGAAGCCAGTAAACGACCAGGTGGTACCTTCGGAGAAGATGGAGGCTCCAGTATTGATACCACAGAAGATAAGGAAGGCTGCAAAGGAATTCCTGAAGGAAGCACTTCCTTACCCTTTTTTGCCGATTTAGCTGGTCTCGACGGTTTGGAAGCCAGCTTCTTTGCAGGTTTCTGTTTAGTACTTGCCTGCGTCTTGGTAGAAGTACCTGTCTTGGTTGAAGTGGAAGGTTTTGGTGTCGACTGTTTCGATGCCGGACGGTCGGTATCAACGGCCGCTTGCGACGTAGAGGGCGGCCCTTCCATGGTAGAAGTTGGATTGAGGGCGGACTCCGATAAAGTGACCTTCAGACGCGCTGCTCTATTTTTTCTTGTCTGATTCGAGAATTTGGCGCAGTGACCGCAGGTTTCAGGTCTGTGGGACTCACCAAGGCGAAACAAACAGTACTTATGGCCGTGGGGAGGAGCCAATTTACTCCCACACTTCTTGCAGCGGTTAAAAAAATCCCCACTTCTTCTCTTCCATTCAGAGAAGAGTGGGCAGAGAAAAACCGGCTCTGATAGAGAGGGGGGGGCCCGAAGGCCTGAGGTGAAAAATCCCCTCAGAAGATTGACGAAAACAAAGTCCTTTTTTTTTTTTTAGGTGAAAAACGAAAGGAAAACTAAGGAGGGTATCCGGAGAAGAAAAAAGTTGAAGAGCTGAGAGGCCCAGAGGCAGCTACAGCGATCCGATTTGGAGATAGTCAAAGTAAGTCCTTCCAACGCAGCGGTAGGAAAAGAACTGGCGGGATGTCCGCGCCTGTCCCTCTGGGCATGCGCAGTGGGGTTCCTGCGCTTGCCTGAAGGGATGAGCGCGAAAATCCTTTAGGAAAGAGCTTGCTACAGCACCAGTTGATCCAGCGCAGGTGCACTAGATCCCATTGGTGTGAAGCACAGAGACCACGAAGAAGATGCATTTGTTGGTCTCAGAGGTGCCACGGGACTCTAAATTTGTTCTGCTGCTTCAGAGCAAAACGGCTGACTACCTGGATCTCTCTGAGAAGCTTTCAGGCGGGCCCGTGTGCTTTATGATGGGGTTTACCTTATGCTGTCCGCTGAGAACAACAGCTACAAATGCGGCTGCATCCTTGGAGGGGCCCTCCTCTCGGCTGCTGCAGCTGGGGAGAGAGGACCTGGTGAATACCCAGAGAGGTGCCTGTTTTCTTCCACCTTCCAAAGTGGTTTTCCATCCCCCAAAGCGCTCCTCGTGCAGAGAGCCTCGAGAAGCCTGAGCCCTCCTCCCGCCCCGGAAGAGGGAGGGTGTCCCCATTCTCAGCAACTCTGTCGCTTCTTCCCCCTCCCCTCCCTGCCCGCCATGCCATGCCATGGGAGCCTGGAGCCTCTCCTCACCTGCCGGCTGCTGCGGTGGATCTTCCCAGGCCAAAGGGGCTATTTTGGCCTTTGAAAATATCGCCCGCAGGCGCTGGAGCCTAGGAGAGAGCAGAGAGAAGGGGAGGAGTGGGCCTCGCAGCACCCCGTGTCCCCAATTTCCCCCCCCCCCGCTAAAGGAGAGCGCTTGGGGGGAGTTTGGCTCTGGGGTGAGAGACGAATCCTCCGTCTCCCAGATGGTAACCCGGCCTTTACGGGATCCCCGTTCCCAGGAGCATCACGCAGCTCTTGCTGACCTAAAGCCATCCAGGAGGGGTTTGGAGTTAAGACTGCCAAGGGCCTCCTACGGAAGGGGGATTTGGGAAGAAAGGCCGCACAACTGTTTCGGAGGTGTCTGGGTGGCCAGGTGACTTCAGGGCAGTGTTCCCTCTAAGCTGAGTTAGAGTGAGCTAGCTCAGTTTTTTAGCCTTCGGCTCACACGTTTTTGTCTTAGCTCAGGAAGGATGGCGCCAGAGCAAACTAATTTATGCAGTAACCAGATTGCTCACTCACAACTTTAATGCCGGTAGCTCACAAAGCAGAATTTTTGCTCACAAGACCCCACAGCTTAGAGGGAACATTGCTTCAGGGCATCTGAGGGTCTGGAGGAAATCTCTCCTCAGGTGAGAAGCATTCTCTGTCCCGCGGGTGCCAGGTTCGGGGGCTCCTCCTTTTGCAGTGGAGGTGAAGGAGAAGGAATGACACACCCTTTCCCACCCCCGCCCCCCATGCGAAGCTGAACATTCCACCAACTGCATTGCTTGGAGCATGGAAACCCATCCCGAACATCACTTGTGGGATCATGTGCTTGGGGGGAACAGAATGCTGGTGCCCTTCTTACATTTTCTATATATATATATAGTCCCGAGGGCGAGCCTCCCCCAGGCTGGCCGCCACCGCTGCTCGGGACTCTGCCGCCCACCCCAGCCTCAAAGGAACCTACCGGAGGCGGGGGGCGACCTGACATGCCGCAGCCCCCGGGACCCGTCGAGATGGCTCCGAGGCGCCCGGGCAGCGCTTCCATCGGGGAGTGGCCAGCTGAGGAGGGGGGTGCCCCGGGAGGAGTGGAGACGACCGTGCCGGGCCAATGGCCTGGCGTGAGGGCCCGCCCACAGCACAGAGCAGCATGGAGGGAGAGACATGTGGGACGGGCAGGGAAGCTAGGGCCAGAAGGAAGCCACACCCCAGCACAGCGTCCTGGTACAAGAGGGGTGGAGGGCGGACCACAGAAAGGAGCAAGTGACATGGGGCGGGAATAAAAGGGGGAACAGAAACAGAGGCCGGGGAGAAGAAAGCAACACTGACAGCACCGACAGCGCTGGCTCTTCGACTTTGAAACAGAGATGAGCACCGCAACCCTAAAGTCGGATTTCGATTGGCTTTCGAGCAAGGGACCCTTTACCTTTACTTTACCTTAAAAACTATAATCCTCTGTTTTCTTTTTTAGCCACAAGTCCTTTATTGCCTTGAATCACCCCCAGCTTTCCAGATGGAAAAGATAATTTAGGAGAGGGATCAATGTACTCAGGGTTCTGCTGGGTTACTCAAGCATGGTCCAGCCTAGCCTAACTTCAGCAGACCCGCTTCATCCTGTTGGATATTCTGGTTTTGTATCCAGTAATTAGCAGAGGGTCCTAGGCTTCCCACATCAGGTTCTCTAAGCTTGTGTGTGTGCCAATCTGTAAAAGGACAAAATTACACGGAGCTCAGTTTCAGCTTCCAAAATATATACACGAGCCCTTTATTAAAAGAACTCCATTTAAGATAGAAAAGGATAGGAATGTGATGGCATTCTAGTCTAGCTGTCTAGCTATGGGCGGGAAGGGAGGAGGGCGTGCTGCTTCCATGCTGCCAAGATGGAGACGGCCACATGTGTGTGTGAGAGAGAAGGGGAGGCAAATGGATGGATGGAAGTTCTCCTTCAGTGGGGGAAGTCATCTGAACTGGTTAGGTCACGCCTTCTCTCGCTCCAGGCAGGGCTATGCCTTCAGTTTCAATAGCCCTGCCGTTCCAGCAGGACGCCTGAGCCTAGCTCTGCTCTCTTGGAGTCTCTTACCCTGTAAGTATGGAAGACGGAAGGGCCTGGGGGCAGGGCCCCATTGGCCGGTCAGACAGAAGGGGAGGCCATTGTGGCAGGCCTCTCCTGCCTGAGGATTCAGGCATCGGAGACTGGCACGGGCCCATCAGTGCTGGTAGATCCAAGGCTTCGGGTTGTTCCCCAGCCGGCCCTCGACTGTGGTGAAAACACCCAGCAGAGATCTACTGAGTCTGAACCCTGAGCCGGTCTCTTGGAACCTCTTACCTGTAAGTATGGAAGACGGAAGAGCCTTGAGGTAGGGCCCCATTGCTGGTCTTAGAAAGAAGGGGAGACCATTGTGGCAGGCCTCTCACACCTAAGGCTTCAGGCACTGGAGATTGGGCCAGGCCTCTGTTGGTGCTGCTAGAGCCGAGGCTTCGGGTCATTTCTGCAGCCAGTCCCCAGCTGTGCTGGAAAAACCCAGCAGAGCTCTACTGGGTCCCGCAACCATGAGGAGATCGCAGCGTCTGGCCTGCCCCATACAGACCCAGAGGTTTCCGGGCCTACAGGGCGTGAGAGGGCTGGAGCTGAAGGTCAGATCCCCCCCCCCAAGAGACATAGGGGCAGTGGGATGACGACCCCCAAGGTGAACAAAGAACTGACCCAAGCAAATGCAGCAGAGCAGCCCCCCCCCTTCTCTGAGGCCTTTCCTAGCATGGTTTCGGCAGTTCAGGGAAATTCCAATAGGGCGGCTGCTCAGGGTTTTTCCTGTACTTTTTCTGCCCTCCCTCTTTAGGCCTTTAGTCTGGCCTGGACCTCCCCCAGCCCTGTGCGCATGCAACCAGGAATCAGGTTGGCCTTTCCAGGGCAAAGAGTACCTTGGCCAAGCAGTGGTTGTGGCTGATCTCGCAGATAAGGACATTAGCACTGGCAACATCAGGAGCTTTTGAGAGCTATTCAAAGAGATGTTCCCCCTTCTCCCTCACCACCTGTAGTGTATTCGAAGCTGCCTTGAATGCATATGTTGTGAAACATCTAACTGAACTGTAATGTTAAGCTTCATCCTGGGCTAGGATCCAAATCCATCCAATAGTATTGCTAGCCCAGGAAGTAACAAGCCAATCACTTCAAGCAAGCTCCCTGAGCAGGAACGTCCGTGACTGGACCTTATCTCTGCAACCTCATAGGTTGATATTTGTACAGTGGGTGTGGCTACATTAGCCGGGAATGTTTAAAAGCCGGACAGCTGCAATGTAAAGGCTGTTCTGGCTATCAGATGTTGATCCGTGTTGGAGTTGTGTTCAAGTTGAAGAATAAAGTTGTGTTCTTGCTGAATCACTCTCCGACTGCTTTGTTAAGCGAGCGACTTAACACCACCCATGTCAGGCTTGGGTTCAGGGGTGGAGGGGCTCTTTTCAACCGTAGGATATATGACAACGAGCTGATAAAGAGGAAGGGGAATGGTCAAATAATTCTCCTAGGTCTTTCTGGCTGGAACATCTCCAGAGATTTAAAAGAAAAAAGGTTCCTTTGCCTTTTCTTAACTACCAGTTGGATACAAAAAACAAACCCTAGATCATCAGCTTCATTTAATTTAGATACTCAGGGCTATTTTTGGGCAGGAACGCACAGGAACGGAGTTCCGGCTGGCTCCCGAGTTGGCCACGCCCAGCAGGAACTCATTAGCATAATAGGCCACACCCGATAGCAGAAACTCATTGGGATTGGCTACATTAGGGGTGTGTGGCCTAACATGCAAAGGAGTTCCTGCAACAAAAAAAGCCCTGGGTTTTGACAACAAACAAGGTAAACAGAATAACAAGCAAAAGGTGGGTGTGGCTGGATAACCACACTTCTGATAACATGGGGTGCGGCCTAATGTGCTAATGAGCTGTGCTGTCGGGGTGTGGCCTAATATGCTACTGAGTTTCTGCTGTTGGGTGTGGCCTATTATGCTAATGTGTTCCTGCTGGGCTTTTTCTACAAAAAGAGCCCTGTAAGATACTAGAGGGTTTGAGAAACCATCTAAAGGGTCCTCAAAATTGTCCATCTCCAAATTCTTTGATTTTATTTATTTATTTATTTATTTCAATTTATATCCTGCCATGCCGGACAAACTGGCTCAAGGCGGCTAACAGACATTACAATACAATAAACAATAAATACGTTAAAATTCCCATAAGCAGCATAAATTACAATAAAAGCAATACAAATGATGGCAGCATTCAGTATACAATGGAGGCAGTATCCAACGGTGTGTCAGAAGGGCCCTGGTGAATTCCAGCGGCTCATTCGTCAGTGACGGCTCCTAATCGAAAGCCTGGTGGAAGAGTTTCATTTTGCAGGCCCTGCCAGGTTTCTAATCATTTTTTATGATTCTAGGGCAGAGGGTAAGAGCACACGCACTTGTTGTTGATGCAGTGGTCTGCTGTACGCTTTTCCTCTGACCACACTGATCAGCTGAGGCCCAAACAAAGTGTCAAAGGAGACAATATGGAGGGGATTTTCATATCTCCTTTCTGGCACAGACGTTTTTGGGTCTCAAAGCTAGTGAAGATATCAGTGTCTCCACATGGAGATTGCCAAGTGATGGGTTCTTGTACAAGAATCCACTCGCCACCTATTTGATTCCAGCTGACAGCTTAGAGATTGAACTGGCGGATTCAGTAGGACTGGGCCTTCCAGGTTAAGTAGTTGACACCATGGTGCAGTCCAGAATACCTGCTTCCAGTCATCTCTATAATCGTACATGGCAGACATTCAAACGCGGACCAGTACCGTGTTTCCCCAAAAATAAGACCTACCCAAAAAATAAGCCCTAGCAAGATTTCTATGCATTTGTGGTATAAGCCCTACCCCGATAATAAGACCTAGTGATGGGCGTAGCTATGCAGTGTATTTGTATAGCCACGCCATGCATTTCGGTGCGGAGCGGTAAGGAAGACTGGAATATCTTATCTGCCACAGCTCCTTTCTCCAAGCCGTTCGCGCATGCGTGTGTGTGCATGTGGTAACCGCGGTCGCAGGCATCCTATTGCACACGCGCGAACGGCTAGGGAAAAGGCGTTCAAGCATCACTAGCGCCAGCCGCACCAACAAGGTCGGCTCCCCCTGTCAGGTCCTGGCCATCCTGTGCACGCTGAGGCTTCAGGTGGAGGCGGAGACATAGAGACTGGAGGTCTCCACAGTGAAAGTTTCCTTAGTAAACTGAGGAGCAGGACGCTCCGCTTTTTTACCATATTGTGTGTCCCCAGGGGGAAGAAGGAAAGCTGTGGCTGCTATTTTACCCAGCACCAGTCCAGCAACAGTCCAGCAACTGTAGGGTTGCCAACTGGCACTTACCCTTCCGGCGGGGGACTCCAGTTCGGCTCCCGGTGCGTGCGTGCACGTCACAGGGAAGTGACATCATGACGCCGGGCACGCTGGGGGTGGGGCCACGACCATACAAGGGAAAACCATAGAGGTGGCCCTGCCCCCAGCATGCCCGGCGTCATAACGTCACTTCCCTGTGACGTGCACGCTGGGGCGGGGTTCCCCCCGGGGCCCGATTCCCCGGCATTGGGAAACGGGCCTCTGGGGCGGGAGGGGTTCCGCCCCCTGGGGGGATTTGGCAGCCCTAAGCAACAGTCTGTGGGCCTCTCTCATCCCACAGAAACCCCACAGAAACACCAGTAAAGCTGCTGCTCCGCAGCACTGACCAGCAACAGTCTGTGGGCCTCTCTCTGCGCAGGGCTGATATTCAAGCATTTGCCCTTGCAATGGCACCACAGTTCGAAATATCCCCAGAATTCAAAGCATCACAACACTGGCTGGATGGCTTCCTTCAGCGACATGGACTGTCTCTAAGAAAATCAACAACACTGTTTAAGCTGGAAGATGCAGAAGTTATTAAGCGAGCACTTGCATTCATGTCCTTTGTTGATGGCATCGACTTTTCTAAATACCAACCTTGCAACATGATTGCTATGGATGAAACTGCAGTGTTTATGGGTCAAGGAGCCCAAACAACAATTGAACAGAGGGGTGCCTCCTCAATCTACGTTCCCTCCACTGGTCACGAAAGTTCACGTATTACCTGTATTTTGGCCATTCTGGATGGAAAGAAAGCTACACATCATCAATAAGGGCAAGAAAGATAAGATTGAACATGTTTCCGTCATTTATGTTCTTGAAACAGAAAAAGCCTGGTGCACACAAGCAGTTATAAGGAAGTGGCTTGATTTAATGCTGCCACTTGTTTTGCGAGGTGGCCAAGGAGGTCTGCTAGTCTGGGATTCAGCCAGCACTCACCGTGCTAAAGACATGAAGAACTTCCTTGCAAAAAGAAAAATAGATCAAATAATGATTCCCGCAGGAATGACTATCTGCAGACTCTTGATATTGCAATAAACAAGCCATTCAAAGACCATTTGCATGTGGAACGACTACATTGAAAATAGAATGACAAGAAATCAGCGTGGAAACTTTGTGAAGCCTAGCCTGCAAGAGGTCGTGATTTGGGTGAAGAATTCATGGAATAAAGTCACTGACAGTGTTGTTACCAATGCACTCTGAGCAGGTTACATGGATAAGAGCTACTCATTTAATGAGAGCTCTATTGCTCGACATGAAAGATTGGGGCCAATGGTTCTAAAGGAAATGTAGTCGCAAGAAATTCAGGATGGCATTCCGGGTCTGGAGAGTTATGACGATGTTCCAGAAGATGATGACTTAACTGTATTTGAATAAATGTAGATTGTTGTATTATACTTAATAAAAATAAGACATCCCCTGAAAATAAGCCCTAGACTTCTTGAGAAAAAATAAAAATAAATATGACAGTGTCTTATTTTTGGGGAAACACGGTACCAAAAAGCTGGATCCACTGAAACTTACATAGACATCATTCACTTTCTACCAAACGTTTGGAATCAGGTTCTAAGATACCTTAAGAGACAGGTTGCAGCACTGGCTTCTATAGAGGACTGCATAAGACTGCCTAATTTTTCTTCTCATAGGCACTTTAAGCTTCCCTGAAAGGAACCATACAATTGGCACCTCCCATTAGGCATAGGTTGCTTACTGGGAACCTGTCTATAAAGTGTTACAGGCCTTGAGCAATCCCCCATTACATACTAAAGGCAGAATGGGCAGTTCCAGGCAATGACACTTTCTTGTGGGCATAGAGGGATGCTCCAGTACTAGTCTTACATTCAGGAGTGGTTTTGCCTAAGGCTGTGGCCAACGCATGTAACAATTCAGTGAATAAACATATATTAATAATAATGAGACACCCCTAGGAGATTCCCTGAAGGAGATTCTCTGACAATCTGAGCCACCTGCCATGCTCTCAGATTTTTCCAGGGCCATCATGGTTTGGGATGCTAACCTCCTTCAAGAGCCCAACACTGACCCCTTGACGCTTAAGAGATCCATCCTACAGATTAAAGGACCGCAAAATTTGCAGCAGATGCATCCTAAGAGGCCATGCAGTTCAGTGCCAGAGCACAGACCACCAATATAGTGGTAAAAATGAACCTATGGCTAAATCACTGGAAGGTGGACCCTCTATTTTAGTTTCATCAGCATTTTTTTTTAAATCAGGAACAAAAGGACTTTAGACGCTTCCACACCTTTTGCTATAGGTCCAGATTCCAACAGAGACAGCTCCCTCCTAACAAATAGGACAGGAACCAACAAAACAAAGACCAACCACCTGATGGTTGGGGGTCAATTCCAGCAGTTTTCTCATTTTTGTGCTTCCTCACTTCCCAAGACAGAACAGAGACACCTTTTCTTCCATTGTGACCTATTCAAATTTAATGCACATAGGGACAGTGGCACCAGTGCCCTTAGAACAGCGTTTCCATGGGATTTATCCCATTCCATTTGTAGTCCCAAAAAGAGCCGGGGACTGGAGAGCAATTCTAAATTCAAAAAGAGTAGAAGCTGTAGGTATTTGAAGAACTGAGCTCATACCCTGCCACATATATTGTTAGTCCTTAAGGGGCTACTGGGATTTTGCTCTTTTCTACAGCTGCAGACTAACATGGCTGCCCATCTTGATCTATGGGTAAAGAAGCACAAGTTCCAGTTTAAAATCTCTTCACTGCATTCTGCAGAGTATTCAGCATGACGACCACGTGATGTCCTTAGGCCTTCAGGATGTTTACCTGCATATTCCACCTTCCAGAGAGTTCTTCCCTTTTTGATTTTCAGGGCCAGCATTTCCAATACAAGGCCTTTCCCTTTGGGCTGACATAATCTCCAAGGGTGTTTGCCAAGGTCCTGTTAGTTCTATTAGCCTACCTACGACAACAAGGAATCCACCTTTATCCTTACCTGGACTATATCCTACCTAGGCAGCAGAGGCGAGCTAGGACACCAAGTCCATGAGACAATCTCTTCAGGTCAGCCTCAGTCAATACAATCTACACAAATTTCTATAGCCCTGCCTGGAGCGAGAGGAGGCATGACCTAACCAGTTTGGATGACTTCGCCCCACTGAAGAGAAGAAACCTTCAGGTAAGTTCCAATGTTTTGTTTCCCTTGAGAGATACAATCTACATGTCAAAGGACAGTAGTAGAGCAGAGCCAGGAAGGGCGTTTTGTGCTTGCCTATTTATCTTCCCGACTCTTCTTGTAGGTTCCCTCTGAGCACTGAGGCTAAGAGACAGTGCCAAGGACCTTCTCTTCCAACACCCCCTCTCGATGTCTCGTGACCCAGACCACTGGATTAATCTTTCTTTCTTTCTTTTTGAGCCCCCCGTAGGCAACACAAAAAAGTCACTAGTGGCCTTCACGATCAAATCTGACAAGGGGAGTCAGTTTCCTCCAGCCTCCTTACCTGATGGCAGTTATGCCCACCAGCAGTAGAGGCTGGGGAACACACTGCAAGGATCAGATTGTCCAAGGCAGATGGAGCCTGTTGGAAGATATGAAAATTATGGACTGGCTGGAACTTGTGGCAGTCAGACTAGCACTGCGTGCTTTCCAAATCCTATCGAGGAACAGGTATGTGCTAGGGCGCACAGCAAATACTGCGGCCAAGGCACACAGCAATTGGCAAGGAGGCACCAGATCGATGGTGCTCCTCCATGAGTCCAAAATCCTGTTTGGGCAGGAGGCAGGGGGGAAATGGAGTCTACCAAAAAGATCTTCTTTCTGGCACAGAAGTTTTGGGTCTCAAAGCTAGTGAAGATGTCAGTGTCTCCGCCATGGAGATTGGTTTTTTTTGGAAGTACAAGAACCCACTCACCACCTGGACCCTATTTGACTCCATCTGACAGATTAGAGATTGAACTGGCAGATTCAGTAGGACTGGGCCTTCCAAGAAGTAGTTGACACCATGGTGCAGTACAGAATACCTGCTTCCAGTCATCTCTGTAATCGTACATGGCAGACATTCAAACGCAGACCAGTACCAAAAAGCTGGATCCACTGAAACTTACAAAGACATCATTCACTTTCTACACGAAGGTTTAAATCAGGCTCTAAGATACCTTAAGAGACAGGTCACAGCACTGGCCTCTATGGGGGACTGCATAAGACTACCTAATTTTTCTGCTCATAGGCACTTAAGCTTCCCTGAAAGGAACCATACAATTGGCACCTCCCATTAGGCACAGGTTGCTTACTGGGAACCTGTCTATAAAGTGTTACAGGCCTTGAGCAATCCCCCATTTGATCCTTTCAAATCATCAGAATCTAAAGTCTCCTTTTCGAAATACTTCTTTTTTCTGACAGAGATAACTTCTGCAAGGAGGATTTCTGAATTGGGGCTTTATTGGCCAGGACAGAATTGTATATATTTCACAAGATCTCAGTGGTACTCAGGAGGGATCCTTCCCTTGTGCCAAAGGTTTTTTCCCTAGTCAAGTTAACCAAAAGTTGATACTATCATCTTTTTGTCCTACACCATGTTACGCCAGCGAGAGAGTCTGGCACACACTAGACATGCTCAGAGCTCTGTGTGCCTCCTTCATAGGACGGTGCAGATTAGGCTAAAGGATTTCCTGTCTGTGTCTCTTTAGTTACCTTCCCTTCTTTCTTTGTACTTTATAGAAAATGCAATAAAAAAATCCCCTACGGGGGGCTCAAAAAGAAAGAAAGAAAGATTAATCCAGTGGTCTGGGTCACGAGACATCGAGAGGGGGTGTTGGAAGAGAAGGTCCTTGGCACTGTCTCTTAGCCTCAGTGCTCAGAGGGAACCTACAAGAAGAGTCGGGAAGATAAATAGGCAAGCACAAAACGCCCTTCCTGGCTCTGCTCTACTACTGTCCTTTGACATGTAGATTGTATTTTTCAAGGGAAACAAAACATTGGAATTTACCTGAAGGTTTCTTCTCTTCAGTGGGGCGAAGTCATCCAAACTGGTTAGGTGATGCCTCCTCTCGCTCCAGGCAGGGCTATAGAAATTTGTGTCGATTGTATTGACTGAAGCTGATCCTCCAGTCTTAGTATAGCCCAGCTCCATAACAGATTTTACATCCGACTAGGTTTTATTCTGTTTTATTTTATTTTGGGTGGGATGTGGATGACTTCGCCCCACTGAAGAGAAGAAACCTTCAGGTAAATTCCAATGTTTTGTTTCCCTTGAAAAATACAATCTACATGTCAAAGGACAGTAGTAGAGCAGAGCCAGGAAGGGCGTTTTGTGCTTGCCTATTTATCTTCCCGACTCTTCTTGTAGGTTCCCTCTGAGCACTGAGGCTAAGAGACAGTGCCAAGGACCTTCTCTTCCAACACCCCCTCTCGATGTCTCGTGACCCAGACCACTGGATTAATCTTTCTTTCTTTCTTTTTGAGCCCCCCGTAGGGGATTTTTTTATTGCATTTTCTATAAAGTACAAAGAAAGAAGGGAAGGTAACTAAAAACTACGGGAGAAAGTAAAGCAAAACCCCTAAAAACCCAAGAGATGGTGGTCATTTACAATGCTTACAATATTAGCTTATAAGTAAAAACACTTATACTTTGCTACATTAAGTGAGTACACATTTCTTCTTGCTTATACTAGAGTCTCCAACAACACTAACTATATAAAGAACTCTAAAGAGATATAATTAAAATTTGTTTAAGACAGGATCTAGAAAACAATTATAACTCATTTTTTGTCCTTTTTTCTCAGTCGATAGCTTGTTTTAGGGGCAGCCGCCCCCAGTTCTGAAGCTGAGTCCTCATCAGAGGATGCCAGGCCTCCTCCTTCTTCACTTCCCTTGCTGCTGCCCTTTTCTTTATCCTCTTCATCTGCTGGACCGGCCTGTCGTTGTAGAAATTCACATGCCTTTGCAACAGAGGCAATTTTTTCTTTCTTATCTTTAAATTTGAAGAGGATGCCTTCGGGCATATTCCATCTGTAGGGACATTATTTTTCTCTAAAAACAGTGCCAAGTCTCTATATTTTTTTCTCTTCTTATTTCAAATGGAATGTCCTTCAAAACATCATTCACTTTCTACCAAACGTTTGGAATCAGGTTCTAAGATACCTTAAGAGACAGGTTGCAGCACTTATGGGGGACTGCATAAGACTACCTAATTTTTCTGCTCATAGGCACTTAAGCTTCCCTGAAAGGAACCATACAATTGGCACCTCCCATTAGGCACAGGTTGCTTACTGGGAACCTGTCTATAAAGTGTTACAGGCCTTGAGCAATCCCCCATTTGATCCTTTCAAATCATCAGAATCTAAAGTCTCCTTTTCGAAATACTTCTTTTTTCTGACAGAGATAACTTCTGCAAGGAGGATTTCTGAATTGGGGCTTTATTGGCCAGGACAGAATTGTATATATTTCACAAGATCTCAGTGGTACTCAGGAGGGATCCTTCCCTTGTGCCAAAGGTTTTTTCCCTAGTCAAGTTAACCAAAAGTTGATACTATCATCTTTTTGTCCTACACCATGTTACGCCAGCGAGAGAGTCTGGCACACACTAGACATGCTCAGAGCTCTGTGTGCCTCCTTCATAGGACGGTGCAGATTAGGCTAAAGGATTTCCTGTCTGTGTCTCACAGCTCAGCCTTTAGGTACAAAAAGGTCTCAAGCCAGGTGTCTGACATATGAAGTACAAGGCCTAGGATATCCAAAGAACATTACGGTCCACTACACCAGACCTGCAGTAATATAGCGACCTTTTCCACCAGTGTTCTAGTGGAAGAAATTGTTAGAGTCACATCCTGGTCCACCTTGAATACCTGTGTGAGACACACAAGGTGGGACCAGTTAAAATCAGCAGAAGCTTCATCTGGTAGAAAGGTGTGCAGCATAGTGGTAGAACAGAATAAAAATAAGAATGAGGATCCCAACACCCCATGGCTAGGAGCCCAACGCTAGGGCTCCAGGAGGGGTGCGTACCATCGCACTCCCTCCCAACTGCCGATTCAAGGCACGCGTCTCCCGGAGGTCTGGAGAAACGTGGCCGCCATTGAGAGAGCCAAAGCCAGAAGATCTGGATTCATCTTCTTTCTCAGGGCTTTGAATCGTTCTCTAGGGAGTGGCTTAGTGAGGGCATCTGCAGTCACCTCTTCTGTAGGTCAACAGGTCAGTTCGATAATTCCTTCCTTCTGCAGATCTCTCACCAAATGGTACTTGATGTCAGTGTTTTTGGTGCGTTGGTTCACATCTTCTCGCTCAGACAGGTGAAAGCAGCTTTGGTTGTCCTCATTCACCTGTATAGGCTGTGGTGCTTCAATGCCTAAATCTGTTCTCAGTTGGCGTAGCCACTGTATTTCCTGGCAGCCTTGTGCAGCTGATACGTACTCTGCTTCAGTAGTGGATGTCGTGACTATATCTTGTTCGACTGATTTATGACTCCTTCATGGAAAATTATGTTCCCACTTGTAGACTTTCTGTCTGCTGGGTCTCCACACCAATCTGTGTCTACATATGCCACTAGTTCAGGGTTGTCAGTTGCAAGTAACCTTAGTTTGAAATGTGCAGTACCTTTGATCATGTTCCAGTTCTTATTTATTGGCTTGGCTTTCTGCGTAGTAGTTCTACTGCTGTACTAATGTCTGGTCTGGTCAATGTGCTGATGTAGAGTTGCTTACTCAGGGCTTCTTAGTATGTCCTGTCAGCAGGTAGCTCATGAGCACTGTTGCTTTATGTAGCTTACTTCCATGGGGGTTGGTGTAGGCTTGGCATTTTCCATTCTCAAATGTTTTATCAGTTCTCTGATTTTCTGCTCCTGGTTGATGAGAAAGCTTCCATCTCATTCTCTCTGTATCCGGATGCCTAAGTAGTGGGTGATGTTGCCAAGTTGCTTGATTTCCACTTGCTTGTCCAGATGATCTATTATTTCTCTGCTGTCATCTGGGTTTTCATAATCTAGGGCCAAGTCGTCCACGTAGGTAAGAAGGTATGTCCATTTGCCACCTTTGCATCTGGTGTACAGGCAAGGATCTGACTTGCTTCTCTGGAAGCTTGCCTCCAGTAGCATGTCCCTGAGTTTCGAGTTCCATGCTCTGGCTGTTTGTTTGAGCCCGCAGATGCTCTTCTGAAGCTTACACATGAGTTCTTCTTTGCCTTTTTCTATAAATCCTGGTGGTTGCTTCATAAAAATGTACTCTTCTAGCTCTCCATGTAAGAATGCAGTTTTCATGCTGTGATGCTTGTATTCCTTTGCTTATAGCAACACTTAAAAGTGTTCTCACTGTAGCGTGCTTGGCCACCGGTGCGGAGGTTTCATTATAGTCTTCTTCATACTTCTGTGGGTATCCCTTGGCTATCAATCTGGCTTTGTAGCGTTGGACCTCACCTTCTGCATCATGCTTCACCTTGAAGACCCACTTACATCCTATGGCTTCCCTGTGGAAGTAGCTCTGTAAGTGTCCACGTGTTATTCTTGTATAGAGTTTCAAGCTCTTCTCATGCTGCTCATTTCCATTTCTGTGCCTCTAGTGGCGCAATCTGGGATATTTCTTCCCAGGATGTTGGCTCTGTTACTCCCGCCGTTCCTGCAAGGTAATACAGTCACTGGGCTTTGTTTGAGCGCGTTGATCACCTCAGTTCAATTTCTGTGGGGTCTCTCTGTTGCTCAGGCTTTTCTGGTGGGGTTCTATGGGTTGTCCCCTCAATCAATCCCCTCTTCCAACACATCCCAGGCTTCTAGCAAGGAGAGCATGTGCACAAGAGAATTTGGGGGGGTGGGGGGTGCTCTTCTGTGGTGGAAAGCCTCCTGAGCAGGCTAAAGAACCCGTGTAGATTCTATTGCAGGTAACAGTTGGGGAAAAGAGATTGGTTGTCTTCTGTTGTGGCTGGCTAGCTTTGAGGAAGAACCAGGGTTTGCCAAGTTCTCTCTTCCTGGGAGAAAACTGGGTGCCAAAGTGAACAATAAACATGGAGAAAGTAAGTCCACCTCTCTGTTCCCACCTGCAAGAGATGGTATGCTGTCATGGTAACACATCTGATCATCTCTAGACCTGTGAAATGCAGTGTTGATGTGAGCAGAAAGCCAGCGGAGCTTTCTGTAGCTGGAGAAATCCTTTCTTGAACAGTCTGCTGGTGGGTGAAGTTGGGCACATGAGCAGTTCCCCTTTTGATGTATCACGGGACCTCTGATGGAGAATTTCTCTTGCCAGAAATTCCTGCTTCTGGCAGATGGTGGGAATGCCTTCTGTCTTGACGGATCCTGAAGTTGTGTGTTCAGGACTTTGGGAACAAAAAACATATTTGGGGTGCAAATCTTGCACACTGCAACAAACTGTGACTCACACTTGGCAGATCACTTGACAGATGACTGGCCAGAACACCTTCCTCCTTTCAGGCTCCCAGAATTTCAGTTTCAGCGTCTTTCGTGTCCGCAGCTGAGTCACCCGTAGAGAAACTCAGTCCTGAGAACTGAGCTTTTGGAAGCACCTGAGAATGTTTCTGGTCTGAATGTTTCACCTTCAGCTTCTGGCAGTGACCATGAGCGAGAACTTGATTTGGTCCATACGGGTACACATGTAAGGCAAAATGTGAAGCCAGAACCACACTTGTCTGAAGCAATGCTCCCTCTAAGCTGTGAAGTCTTGTGAGCAAACATCCAGCTTTATGAGCTGCTGGCATTAAAGTTGTGAGCGAACGATTTGGCTGCTGCATAAATTAGTTTGCTCTGGAGCCATCCTTCCTGAGCCAAGACAAAAATGTGTGAGCCGGAGGCTAAAAAACTGTGAGCTAGCTCACACTAACTCAGCTCAGAGGGAACACTGGTCTGAAGAACCCACCATGCCCATTGCTAGAAATGTGCTGATTTATTACATGCAGGGAACGGTTGCCTTGGCTGCAATTTTTGCCTGGTGAGCACTTAAAAATGCAATTACCTACTTACAGTCTGAATGTTGCCATCTCAGTCTACGACTTAATTCTGCATGAAGCGTTCTGGACTTCATTTTTGGCTAAAGCTGTTTGGACTGATAAGATCCTGAGGAGATCTTACCGTAAGAACTACAGAAGTGTTTTTTTCTTCTACGTTTGTCAATATTGAGTCCTGGTAAATGACTGAGAATTCTGCCCCAAGTCCCAGTGCATAAGACCTGAAGCAAAACTATGATTTTTTAAACTGAAACAGCAGTATCCCAAAGAGTCTACACTGCCCCGTTCTCGACAGAGGCTGGTGAGGTAGGGAAGAAGGTATTTGGTCCTCAGTAGGTAGGGGCCAGCTGCCTTCATGCAGGGGAGGGGTTACAGTCATCAGATAACTTTATTGCTTCAGCACAGCCACAGCAATCAGCTACACAAAAAGAAAAAGGGAAGTACAAGAGTATTAATACCAAATGGCAATGTCAAGACAAACTATTATGTAAATTGTTCCATGATAATAAGTCGAAATCCACAGTCGAAATCCAATAAGTCGAAATCCACAGAATCCATACCATCATATCTGATATAATAAATCCTACCCAAAGGATCTTTTTAAATACTTTTTAAATAAATATAATTTACTTCAGTAATCTTAACTGTATCTTGGTAACTGATGCTGCAAACTTTGCCATTTGCATTGCGATCCATGATCCATCTGTCCTTATTTGCCAGTAACACAACTGATTTATTTTGCTCTGACCTCCCTGGCAAATGTTGTAAAATATTTCTAAGATACTTCTCCCAAACAGCTACAAATCTTGCACATCGAAATGTAACATGAGCCAGATCTTCAATGGATTTGTGGTCACAGGACCACATAAATTTGGGATCTTATTGTTGAGACCCTTCACTACTGCTAATTGTAAAATATCCATCCAAGCCCTAGTAAATGCCTAGGTCATCAAGGTAAATTGGGCACGCTATAAGAAAAGATACATATATTTTTAATTAACATTTTTTTCAGAAGTTACAATCAACAACATACATTTTCAACATTGAACAAACGAAATACAACATATTATTTTTCCAATACAAATCAAAAGTAAACCATTTTTAATACTTTTTTGTGGTATTTATCAGGTGATGCATTAGACATTTTAAACAACATTTTATGCATGATGAAATTTTCCCATATTTGATTATACCATTGAGATAAAGTAGGTTTCTTTTCTAACCCTTTTGTTGCCAAAAGCAAACGTGTGGCTGCTAACAAGTATGCTATTAATTCTTCTTTTCTTTTGTCTTTTCTAGGTATAAGAAAAGATATAAGATGTTTGTGTAAAGTTGCTGAACCTATGATCTACTTGCGTACTTATGTCAAATAATCTTTGTTCAATTAAACATCTAGCAACTACATGAACAAAACCCTTTAAATATCCTTCGGATAATCCTAGTTTAGCCAGTAAAGATCTTTGTGATCTACAGCTTTCATCTCTTCATATGCCATTGTTACCAGAAGTGATGCATTGGGGGGGGGGGGGATCTTCAGCCAGAAATATCTGACAAGTTTACGAACTATTATTGGTATTGGTGGCAAAGCCAGATCTGATCTCACTATAGCTGATGATGTGGAGTTAGGAACTCCCAGCATCATATGTGCACATTTATTTTGCATAACTTCTAATGGGTATTGGAGGGAGTAATTTAGATTTAAAGATTTCTAGAGTGGGTGGTACTAATGAACCCCTTCTTGTTCTATAAAATCTGTATAATTTAGATAGTACTTTATTAAGTTTCTGTCTAGTTAAGTCAATATGTGTTGTTGTCCAGGATCCTGACTGATGAAAGATAATTCCTATATATTTAAAGAAAGTTAACCTGTTCTAAGAAGTTGCCATCCATTGGCCCCTGTCACACGGGCAGGAAACGGAAGTTCACCTGTTCTAAGAAGTTGCCATCCATTGTCTACCTATGTTGTTGCATCCTCTTGCTAAACACCACAATCTTTGTTTTTCCATAGTTGACCTGGAGTACATTCCTCTTACAATACAGAATTGATTTAACGGTCTTCTGAGACCAATTTGTGCCTGAGCAATGAGTAATGTATCATCTGCATACAGAAGAACAGAAATAATCTTACTGCCAAGCCTTACTGTAAGAGAGTCCACCATATCATTTATACAGAGATTGAAAAATAATGGTGGTAACATAGAATCTTGGTGCACCCCTTTTGAAGTTTTAACTGAATCGGATAGCTGTCCATGTAGGCCTAGTCTAACTTTCAATGAAGTATTCGAGTACAGCCCTTTTATTCGCTTCAATAGCCTATTATCTATTCAGAGTTGATTTGCTGAGCAGTTGGGTTAGAACAGATAAAAGGAAGTACTTCTTCACCCAAAGAGTGACTAATACGTGGAATTCACTGCTACAGGAGGTGGTGGCGGCTACAAGCATGGACAGCTTCAAGAGGGAGCTGGATAAGCATATGGAGCAGAGATCCATCAGTGGCTATTAGCCACAAGGTATAGATAGGAACTCTCAGGCTGGGGCAAGTGATGCTCTGTATTCTCGGTGCTTGGGGGGGGCAGCAGTGGGAGGGTTTCTAGTGCCTAGCATATAATTTTCCTATGACATCAAGGAGAGAATATGGTCTATAGTTAGATGGATCTTTTCTTTCCCCCTTCTTGTATATAGGTACAATAATAGATGTCGTCCATTCTCTAGAAATCTTACCAGTTCTATCAATAAATAGATGAGCACAAACTGGTACCCACCATTCTTGAAAGACCTTAATGATATTGGGGGAATAACACTTTCTCCAGGGGCCTTATTGCTCTTGATCATAGCTGTTAGAGATTTTATTTCATTAGGAGTAGCAGATGACCAAGGAGGTACAGTGTCTAATAGTTTTGTCATAGGCATTTCTAAAACCTCTTCATTGTGCCCTGTATCATTAAACAACTTAAAAAGATGTTTCTCCTATGTATCCTTTGATATATAAGAGTCTAGTTCATAGCTAACTCTCCCATCAAGATTGGTTAACAGTTTCCATAATTATGTCATGTCCTTTTAAGCTAATGCCAAAGCCAATTCTTGCCATGACTTTTAATACGAGACAAGTTTTTTCCCCTTAAGCAGTTGTTTATAACTATTATGAAGTTCAAAAAAGGCTTTGGGGAGATATTTATTTGGAGTATGTTTATATCTTCTAAGAATGTATTTAAGTTTTCATATTCAAACATTCTTTATCATACCAGGAATTATTCGACCTCTTCTTATTTTGCTTAGTTGGCTTAATTAGAAATAGTCTCAAAGATTTAATCTATTCATCATACAAGGCCAGAGCATCATCAGCATTTTGCTCGGCAAGTATTTCAGTCAACTATGTGGGGGTAGTAATAAAGTTCTCTCTGATTCATTATTTAGAGTTTTATCAAATTTAGTTAGCTAGAGCATAAGTGGCTGATGGTCACTTTCTGGGTGACCACCCACAGAAAAATATTGAATATCATCTAAAAAATTTGGTGTTAAAACGTAATCAATAACAACTTGCTCCCCTACTAGTAAAATAAGTAAATTCACCAAATTTATCACCATCAACATTACCATTCAGTAATACTAAATCTGAATTCCTAATCAACTGACGAAAAGCCTTCCCGGATTTATTGGTCAGAGAATCTTTCAATCTCCTGGTCAAATTATGGAGATCTATACTGCTATTCGCAGAGAAATAATTCTTTGAAGTTGAATCTGTTGTGGTTTCAATGCCTTTTAGAACTAATATCAGGATATTCTGATCTTTTCTTAAGAGCAGTTCCTTTCCTTTCACCAGAGGTCTTAAGCCAAACGTACACACTCTTAAGAGCAGTTGAATAGGAGGCGGTAGTCCAGATAACAGATAACGCAGTCATCTCTCAGTCACCAATAAATCACATGGTGTCAAAGATACTAGATAGTGAGTCTTGTTCAGTTTCTAAAGCTTCATATCTATTTGGGGAATGAAAGGTAGATAAACCACTTACATTTCCCTTGGAGAAAGAAAGTAATCAGTTTTAAGTTGTTTTGCATTCTTGGCCCCTGAATACAGGTCTGAGCTCGTCCTCCTGTGGTTTTTCCTGCTGTGTTCTTAGAAGAACTCACAATTCACAGCTTGTTATCTACAAGACAAAAGCATCACCGTCTAGCACTTCATTTACAGTAAGACTGGGGCCTTGGGCAGAAATCTAGGGTGGGGCCTCAGTATCACTGCCACCCAACCAGGTTCCCCTGCCAGGCCAAGCATTGGGGGGGCACCCCCCACGTGAGATGAAGGGGAGCCATCACAGGAAGCCTTGGACAGACCGGGGACAGGTGGCCGCTGCTAAGCCAAATGCATGAGCCCCAGAAGGGCAGGTGCAAGAAGCTGCTACAGGATCCTGCTGTTTTTCTTCCCTCCCCCCTCCTTTGGAGGAGGGGGGCCATGGTCTATCGGAGACACACACTCCCCAGCACGAGGCCTGGTGCAGCAGACCCTGTTACCCATCAGCTCGGAACCACCACATTGGTTGCAGGGCTGAGTCTATTGTAAGTGGACTGAAAACAGCCCTTTCCAAATGGACAGTACGGAGATGGCCGCACACCTTTCTCTCCATCTTGTGACGTTCTGTATTGACTCATGCAGCGAAAGGGAAACAGAAGCCCTGGTTAGAGTAGGACCATGATCCTGTGTGTCTGCCCCTCCCCAGCAAAACGACTACCAAGGCAAGCTGAAAAAGGGATCTCTTCCTCCTCTCAAAGCTGATCCAGAAGCAGTTCTTGCGATCTCTGCATCGCAGCGTTAAGGGGAGAAAGAGGTGACTACTCTCCTTTCCTCTGCAGCCCCAGGCAACAGTTTGGGCTTGCATCGCAGCGTTAAGGGAAGAAAGAGGAGATGACTCTCCTTTCCTCTGCAGCCTCAGGCAACAGTTTGGGCTGGGCAAAAGAGATGAGAATTAGCTGAGCTTCTGAACACCCCCAGCCCCGCAATTACATTTGCTGCATCTCTGCAAACTGGGCATCAAAGTTTCCAGGATGGGAGTTCAAAAGAACCCAAATCCCAGCTGATCCCAGCTGTGTATGGAGCAAAATTTCCCCAGCAGGAGATCAGAAGTGGAGTGACCAGTAAACCCCGAGCAGCTGGGAGTCGGTTTCTGAGGGCGCAAGTCCCTTTCGCCCTTTTGTGAGGTTCTCGCGGCTGGAGCTGCCGGAGCTCTCTCTCACTCTGTGTCTCTTGCCGAGGCTCCCGGCTCTCAGAGCTGCCTGCAGCCGTCCTCAGCTCCTGGGATCTCAGCAGGCATGCCCGCATCAGGCTCACGGCCCTTCCAGCCCCTACATGTCATCCGGATGCCGGCCTCCGACTGAGGTGGCCTGCAGAATGCCTGACAGCCCCCTGGGAGCCAGCGGGGGGAACAGTGCTGGGGGTGGTGGTGATATGCATTCCCAGAAATAGTCAGCCAGAAATATCTCAAGTGAGTGAGTTTAACACCCAAAGAAACCAGGAGCCTTTTCGCATTAAACTGGATGTTATGCGTCATGGTCCCAATTTCAGGTAAAGCATTATAGGGACGGGGGCTTACACAGCCTACTTCCTTCTGTTAATGAGCCATCTCTGAAGTGACCAGTAAACCCCAAGCAGCTGGGAGTTGGTTTCTGAGGGTGCAAATGCCTTTCGCCCTTTTGTGAGGTTCTCGCAGAGCTGGAGCTTCCAGAGCTCTCTCTTCCTCTGTTGTGTCTCTTGCCGAGGCTCCCGGCTCTCAGAGCTGCCTGCAGCCGTCCTCAGCTCCCGGGATCTCAGCATGCATGCCCGAATCAGGCTCACTGCCCTTCCAGCCCCTGCATGTCATCCGGATGCCAGCCCCCGACTGAGGTGGCCTGCAGAATGCCTGACAGCCCCCTGGGAGCCAAATCTCCAAGAGCCCCTCCCTTTAAGTGGACCCGGTCATTCCTCTCTCCCTCTGTACACCTCTATACACACCTCCCATTCTCCCTCTCTGCATAGACTGATGATCTTGAGGCACCCAAGATCATAGGGAGAGGCTCTTGGAGATTTCTTAAACCCCTGCTGCTGAGAGAGAACGGAAGTCGCTAGGGAAAGGGGACCTCCCCCCAACACAGGAGAAAACCAGGGGGTGCAAACGCTGCTGAGAAGGCGGGAGGGCTAAAGTGGATGTAGCAGCCTTCCATGGGATCCCACAGAGGGGAAGCAGTGGTGGCATGGCAGCCTCCTGTAACTAAGGGGAATTTCACATTACCCTTTTTAAGCCGTTATTGTATCGTCTTCGAGTAAACCGGTACAGGGCTGCCATTTCACACAGCCTTTCCCCTACCGGTAAGGAGTCGTCTCTGAAGCGGTGTGGCATTTCAGACGGTGCCGCTTTGTTTTCCCACCCTTTTTTGCCCACATGGGCAATCCTTTTTTTTTAACGTTTGTTTTAGAGTGCTATAGCGCTATAGCACTCTAAAATGAATTTTTTTTAAAAAAAAGGGACAGAGATCGCCCGCACAGGCAGAAAAGGGTGGGACAACAAAGTGGTTCCAGAGGAAGCGCTACGGGGCATTTTACACAGCACCCCATAGCGCTTCGGAAACGGTATAGAAAAGTGAAGACCACTTGGAAGCAGTTTGCAAGTAAAACAGTTCAGAAATGCTTCCCTAACAGGACAGAAGCGTTTCTGTCTGAAAGTGAAAATATATTCCGGTAGGGAACCGTTACTAAAACGGTTCTGTCTGAAATGTCAGATCAGAAACCGTTAGGGAACAGTTCCTGAACCGGAATATATCGGCTGCCTGAAATTCCCAAATCACAACAGTAAATGTACTGAAGCCAATGGGGCTACTCGCAGGTAAATCTGCATGTAAGGCTGTTTACCACTGTACGTCAATGGGGTCTATACATCTCAATGGGGTCGCTGAAACGCTAAATTGTGGGACTAGTTCAGTGTGGTGGCACTCAATTTAGAATGCTCAAAAAACCCAACCCTCCACAGAAGGTTATGCAGGCGATAGAAATGGGCAGGGGAAAAGAAGCGGCATTGCAGGCATTTTACACAACACACCACAGCGATTCAGAAGCATGACGATGGATTTGAAAGCGGAAGAAAGTAGTTTGCATCAGCAATAGCTCAGCCACACTTCGCCAACAGGGCACAAGTGGGTTTGTATGAACAGGTACATAAATTCCACTAGCAGCCGGTTACATTCTCTGAAATCTAAGGAAAAATCTGTTAGTAATCAGTTACTGAAATGGAATAGAGAGGCTGTTTGAAAAGGGCCTGAACCGGAATATATCGGCTGCCTGAAATTCCCAAATCACAACAGTAAATGTACTGAAGCTAATGGGGCTACTCGCAGGTAAATCTGCACGTAAGGCTGTTTACCACTGTATGTCAATGGGGTCTATACATCACAATGGGGTCGCTGAAACGCTAAATTGTGGGACTAGTTCAGTGTGGTGGCACTCAATTTAGAATGCTCAAAAAACCCAACCCTCCACAGAAGGTTATGCAGGCGATAGAAATGGGCAGGGGAAAAGAAGCGGCATTGCAGGCATTTTACACAACACACCACAGCGATTCAGAAGCACGACGATGGATTTGAAAGCGGAAGAAAGTAGTTTGCATCAGCAATAGCTCAGCCACACTTCGCCAACAGGGCACAAGTGGGTTTGTATGAACAGGTACATAAATTCCACTAGCAGCCGGTTACTAAAATGCGTCTCTCTGAAATGTCAGGAAAAATCTGTTAGTAATCAGTTACTGAAATGGAATAGAGAGGCAGTTTGAAAAGGGCCTGTTTCTGAAATAGGGATCTAGAAGTGATCGCCACTAAGAAGCTGGGGGCCTGGAAAGATCGACAGTGTGTGTTGAGGGGGCAGAGCATAGGTAATTGGGGAAATTCTCCCCTGACTCATCTTTGGTAGGTGGAAGGCCTCCTGGGTTGACAGATCCTGATGGATTCGGGTCATTTTCATCGTCTTTTGTGTCCAACGCGGAGTTCACTCTCAGAGAAGCTCGGGCTTGAGACTGAGCTTTCCGAAGCATGGGGGGATGTTTCCAGCCCAAATGTTTTGTCCTCCTCTTACGTCAAGGAGCAGACTGTCCGCTCTGAGGAATCCCCCTGAAAAGTGTTCTGGACTTCGTCTTCCGTTACAGGAACTTGGGCTGATAAAATCCCAAGCTGATCTTTGACCATAACTAGGGCAGAGGTGTTTTCTTCAAATGGCAGGATGTTTTCAGAGCAGAGCTTTGCCCATTCCAGGTCGTCTTGAATGAGCCTCAGAGCACCACGAGTCATCGTTTCTGAACAGAGTCTCAGCACAAGTTGGGGATTTGGAAGTGCTGGTTTTCCTTCATGGTGGCAGCTCCCTGCCTGCCTCCGTCCATCCCCCCCCCTTCTGCCAGGGATCACTCTTGCCCCTGACCTGTGAGGACCAATGCAACATTCCAGGTCTCTTCCAGAAATGAAGCAAACTTGACGTAGATGCGGTCAGCTGTCAGAAAGTTCCTTTTGGCAAAGACTCCTCTAACTCCAGAAGCTGTCTAGCTGCCAAGTTGCTTCTTTCTCTTTGGCCTGGGATGCTGCGCTCGCCCCTCTCCGAGTCCAGAACGTGGCCCGTAAGCCCTGGCACAGCTGCTCTGCCCATTCCCAAAGTGGGACCATGAATGATCCTCTGAGAAGACACAGGAGCTGGGCGGATAGGAACATCTGGGATGTCACGCCAGCCGCCAGGACAAAGCCCAGATGCCCAGACTGTGGTGACGGCATCCTCAGACGAAGGCAGCGGTTCCTGAAATTTCTGGAGAAGCTGGGAAATCTCCTCTCATCAGAGTCTGGCAGGCATCAGTTAGATAACGTGTGCCAGGGGCAGTGTTCCCTCTAAGCTGAGTTAGTGTGAGCTAGCTCACAGTTTTTTAGCCTCCGACTCACACATTTTTAACCAGGTTGACTATCTGACTGGGAATCGAGAGAGTGGCAGCACTGCTCTCCACCTCCTCCTCGAAGCGTGGCTTGAGGCTCTGAAGGATCTTCGTGGCCACTTCCTGGACAGAGGCTGTCTGCTGGAGGTCAGAGAGGAGGAGCTTGTCTTCACCCTTCCTGTCTGGAGCGAGGGACGTCTCAAAAGGAGCCATCGGGCACACAACGCTCTGGAGCGGCTGAGGATTCCGAGCTGCTGGGCAGTTTCCGCAGAATGCAGCTGTTCCCGGACATCACCAATTTCATCAGACAAGTCACGTTGGGATCATTTGCACTGGCTAAAGGTGGCCAACACCATCAGCTTATTGATAACGACCTCAACCATTTTCTTGGCAATACGGTTTGGTGAAGATGGAGGGATCCTTGCTGTCCGGAGGGCTGCAATTTGGCACACTGCATTTTCTTGAGAGTGGGATGAGAGTGGGAAGAGCCAGTTTGGTGTAGTGGTTAAGAGTGGTGGACTCTAATCTGGGAGAACCGGGTTTGATTCCCTTCTCCTCCACATGCAGCCAGCTGGGTGACCTTGGGTTAGCCACAGTTTTCTCAGAGCAGTTCTCTCAGAGCTCTCTCAGATTCACCTACCTCACAGGGTGTCTGTTGTGAGGGGATGAAAGGAAGGAGATTGTAAGCTGCTCTGAGACTCCGAGTGAAGGGTGGGGTATAAATCCAACCTCCTCCTCCTCCTCTTCCACCTCCTCCTCCTTCTCTCTAATGAAGCCCTTTTTTGCCACCATATCATCATAGCTATTTTTGGTGACAGCCTGCAGGACCTTTTCAACAAAGTCCTCCATCGCAGGGCTGGCAATCCCTGAGAGGCTTTGAGGGATGCCCAAGAGTGGCTGCCCAATAAATCCCCCCCCAAAGATTCTGGGAGATCTTGAGGGGTGACGGAGACAGAGCTAAGTCACTTAAACATCCTCTGGAAAATGTTTTCCAGACGAATGGCAAGTATCAGGATGAGCTGAAGCTTCAATTGGGAATATACATTTCGGTGGTCCTGGAAGTCCATGGCCTCAGTGGGCTATGAAGAGGTTCTGTTGGACGACTGACCCACCCACGCAAGGCATTCTAGAACCCCAGACCCTTCTGATGCAATAAGGGCAGATGGCCAGCCAGGTTAGTCTGTCGCTGTAGACGAAAACAGGAGTTTGGTAGCGCCACACAGAGTAACAAAATGGCTTCCAGTGGAAGCTTCTATGAGTCAGAGCTCACTTCAGTGGATGCATGAGGGGGTCGAACATCTGGCAGAAGTATTTTAGAGCTGTGGATGACAGAAATATGGGGGAGGTGTTCAAAAGAGAGCGGTGACCCTGAAAGCAGCCCTGAATGAGAGGCCATGTTTTTGGGTCCCCTTAATCACTGCGGTCTGAGATTGCAGAAGGGAAGCCAGTCTCTATTAAAACGGAGAGACTGGTAGCGGTCTGTAAACTGCATCAAAGCTGACTCACTGGGAAGTGGCCACATTCCCCAGGGGGCTGGCGACTCCCTTGACCATAGTTCTGTTCTCTGGTTTCCTGAGAACTTAATAAAATTCAGGCCACAATGAACAATCCAGGTTCACAGAAGAGTAACTTGCCTTCTGGAAGACTGGACACCTCTGTCCCAACAGATTCCACTTCTCCGCTTTCCTATTCCCCATTCTACCCTGATTTAAACCTTTAGCTTAAAGATAATTCCCGCTCCAAACTGGAGTGCCTTTCATCAATTTGTTGTTTTTTGTTGTTGTTATATTGTTACTTTGGATAAAGAATATACTCTGTGCTCTGACTTAGCTTCTTCTTTTTTGCTTAGGATAAGCCACCACCACCCTTATTGTACCGAATCCCCCACTACGCTTCATATATTCCTTTACAAATCTTTCAGTCAGGTCTCTGTCGTATTTTCCTACTAAAAATGTACTCAGCCACCTGTTTAGGTATAAGGTCCCAGTTTTCTGCTCCCTGCACAAACACTCAAGTGAATTCCCCATGTTAATCTGAACGACCGTTCACACGGTTGTGGGGATGTGGCAACAGAGGCCGGTTGAAACCAGGATCTGTGGGATTCTTCCTCTGCAGACTGGCACGCCTCCGCACTTGGCCATTGTTTCCATATTTCCTTTCCACTCACAGTTCTGAAGAGACGTTACATAAAAGCAAAACCCTTAAAAACCAACAACAATGCTGGTGACCAGGGGTCATTTAATAGAAAAAGAGGTGCAGGAGCTCATTAGCATAACTCATTAGCATAACTTATTTGCATATGCCACACACCCTGACATCACCGGAAGTGTGTCAGAAGGCAACACCCACCGCTCAGGCTCCACTGGACTGTTTTGGATGGCTAGCTATTGGGGGGGGGGACGTGCAGATCTGCCCCCACAGAGGAGGGAGAGCTTGTACCTGAAGGTAGGCTGGGGGGGGGCTCTGCAACTTACTTGGATGCTTCTTGCTCCTCGTGGCCCGACTGAGGGCTGCTGGGAGCAGGGGGATGGGCTTGTTGCATGTTCCCGCCCCCTGGGCTCCTTACTGCCGGAGCTCCGCTCCTGTACGCTCCCACAGGAAATGACTCCACAATCCTTAAGAGGACAGGGACCATCAGAACCACAACTGCTGGCACCAGAAGGGAAGGCATCCCTGTTGCTAATCGATCCTCCGTCACTCGTTTCTTCCACAGACCTGAAGCAGCATCCCAGACGGGAACACACCCAACGGCGAAAGGAAGGATCACCTGAAGCTTTCTGGAAAAGGACAGTTCTGCCCCCCCCCCCAAGCCCTAGGGCCGGCCACTGCTTGTGTTCAGAGCGGGGCCTGGCAGGTGGATTATAATTATGGGGAGGAGGTCATGGAGGCTTGGTGGGGGACGCTTCATGAAAGAAGGGCTGGAGAGGATGAAATGAAAGAATGTCTAAAGAAAATGAATGCATTTTGGATTTTAGTTCCACAAAATGCATAAAGAGAACACGTCCCTTATTTTGTATCTCAATTACTGTTCTGACCTGAATGGCCCAGGCTGGCCCGATCTCATCAGCTCTCGAAAGCTAAGCAGGGTTGGCCCGGCTTAGTATTTGGACGGGAGACCTCCAAGGAAGCCCAGGGTCACTAGGCAGAGGCAGGGAACGGCAGCATCCCTGAGGCAATGACATTGCAGCCGGGATGTCACACGATGATGCTCTGGTTTTGGGGCAAAACTCTATGGTTTGACCCTGATTTTACCATAGAGTTTTGCCCCAAAACCAGAGCATCGCCTCTGAGATCGCCAGTGTGATGACGCCACTTCCGGGTGACATCATTGCATCGGGGACATCCCTCCCAGATTCCCCCGCCAGCGAGACGAGGGGACCCAGCAACCCTATTCTGAGAGGTTTGGTTATTGTCTTGCAAACCTGGGCCTTGCTTGTGGCCATCGCTGTGGGGAGCTCCCAGGGGGGGAAGAAGGAAGCCCTGATGGGTGTTCTTTTTTTGTATTCAGACTGCCTCCTTCCTGGACTGCCTGGGGGAATTCCTGGGGGAATCGAGAGAGTCCAGGGCTATTTTTGGTCAGGAATGCACAAGATCTACAAATGGCAAGATCTACAAATTTCATTCATGGGAAGAATATCCATGATAAAAATGAATGTATTACCGCGTATTATATTTTTAATACAATGCCTCCCAATTCTTAAAAATAAAAAATTTATTGAAGAACTTAACAAGATGACGAGAAAATGTATCTGGCAAGGGAAAAGAGCTAGAATAAAACTGAAACTGTTGAGAGAAAACAAAA
>NW_015176049.1:229320-232085 GCF_001447785.1 Gekko japonicus | reverse complement strand
GAGAGACTATGGTTTAATATCAAACTGGATGGATTTCATCCAGACCTCTGCCCTCTGAAGGAGCTCGGGATGCAGAGGGCAGGGGCTTCCAAGGGAGCCCCCTACAACGCTGGGCAGGGATGAAAGCAATTGATTCACTGGGAAACCCAGGAAAGCCCCAATAAATGTATTGAATCACGTGCAAGACAAGTTTTTTCCAAGGGATACTGAAGAAGAAGATATTAGATCAGATTTATACCCTGCCCTTCACTTGGAGTCCCAGAGCGACTTACAAACTCCTTTCCCTTCCCCTCCCCACAACAGACACCCTGTGAGGGAGGTGGGGCTGAGAGAGCTCTGAGAGAACAGCTCTGACAGAGCTGTGGCTTGCCCAAGGTCATCCAGCAGCTGTGAGTGGAGGAGTGGGGAATCAAACCCAGTTCTCCCAGATTAGAGTCTGCGTACTTAACCAGTACACCAAACTGGCACCAAAAGGGGAGGTACCTTACATTTCCATACAAATTAGTTACTTTTTGTATATATAGCACTTTGAGGAGAGGACTCATCCTCCTTGCAAGTAAATAAAGTAGTTTTTCAGCAGCACCCCCCCATACGCCCGGTCTTAGCACCCAAGCATGGCCATAATCCGTTCCTTACTCTTTGTTTATTCTCTTCCCCTGTCCTATCACCGGACTCCCCCCTCCACCAACAACCACCCTGTGAGGTGGGCCAGGCTGAGCGACCGGCCCCAGGTGACCCAGACGACAAGATCCTGGCTTAGGAGGAGGGAGGGTCTGAACCTGGCCCACCTCCAGTTCTCATCCCTCCTGCGTTTCCCACTGAAGCAATGGGGTGTCATGCAGCAGGCGCAGGCAGGCAAGCCAGACACGCTCAGGTGCTCACACAAAGTCCAGAGTTCAGTCCCAGAAGTCCACTAGCCAAAAGTGCACACGCCAGAGGGTCATGGGTGAAGCAGAGAGTGTAGTCAGGAGATCCAAAGGTCACCCAGAAGCCAGAGAGTCACAAAGTCCCAAGTGGGTCCAAAGTTGCACAAAGATGTGTTGTTTCCACAACATGCAGGCTCCCAGCCCTAGGTTTTATAGGAAGTTCCCAACAAGCCCTTGTTAGCAGCCAGCTGCTTGGGAGTAGAAGAAGAAGAAGAGATTGGATTTATATCCCGCCCTTCACTCGGAGTCTCAGGGTGGCTTACAATCTCCTTCCCTTCCTCTCTCCACAACAGACATCCTGTGAGGTAGGTGGGGCTGAGAGAGCTCTGAGAGAACAGCTCTGAGAGAACTTGTGACTGGCCCAAGGTCACCCAGCTGGCTGCATGCAGAGGAGTGGGGAATCAAACCCCGTTCTCCCAGATTAGAGTCTGCTCCTCTTAACCACTACACCAAACTGGCTCTGTAAATTCAAAAGCCAAGGCAGCAACATCAACAGAGTAAAATATTTACAGTATTTAAGAAGGCCAAAAAAAAAAAAAATCACTTCAGTAATGTCCAACATCACATCAAGTCAATTTCTGAAGGGGGGGAGGAATCAACCCAAAGGCTGGTGTAAAGTTTTGGGAAATAAATACTGGGCAGCCACCCAGTGGCAAATAATGGCACTGCAGGCGGTGGGAAAGGGCCAAACCACCATCTATAGGGGGAGTGGTGGTGGCCAAACTCGTCTCAAGAGAACTATGTAAAGCAGGGGTGTCAAACTCATTTGTTATGAGGGCCAGATCTGACCTAAATGAGACCTTGTTGGGCCGTGCCGTGTGTGTCATAAAATGTAATGCCAGGTAGCAGAGATATAAACTTTATAAAAGACACAAAGGGTTTTTTTATTTAAAATAAAAACACGCTTAAAACATTTAGCACTCTTGCAATATTTTGTTTATTTAGCAGTATTTGATAACTGACACCTCTTGTTCTGAATTACTGCAGTCTGAGCTGTTGCCACGTTGGGTATGCTGTTCAAGTTTGTATCTGTAAGCTGCAAACCTAATCAAGCCTGTAGTGCCCATGGGGCCCGGATCCCCCGCGGTTTTATGGCCCCCCCTCCAATCCTCGGCTCCCCTCCCCCCGTCGCTGCCCTCAGCCCAACAGCCGGTGACTCTGCGCTGCCTGCTGCTGCTCCGTCCTAGGTGCTTGCCTCCCTCAAAAAAAATAATAATAATCAAGTGCCGAGCCACGGTTTCTGGCTGGCTCTTGCGCTCCCTCCTCCTCCTCCTTCCGCAGCGGTGCTGCTGCCGGCTCCTCGCTGGGTCGGAGTGGGTGCAAGGGGCGGAGCCGTTGGTGCCGGGGAGACAAAGGGGGCTGGATGACGGGCGAGGGGGGGACACACAGAGGCTGGGAGGGAGGGGAGGAGGGCAGTAGGTGGGCAGGGCGGGGGCTCGGCCTGCGTGGGGGCTCGGGAGGTGGCAGACGTGAGGCGGCTCTACAGGGCTCGGTCACCGGGCCATGAGGGTGTTGTGCTCCGGGCCACGGGGAGAGGGGGCTCCCTAGGCACCCTGCGGACAATACAGCCGGGTCCCTCCTGCCCAAAACCTGCCCTGGTGGCCAGTGGCTGAGAGAGGTGGAGAGAGAGTGAGAGAGAGCGCCCCGGTGCGCCCGCAAGACCCGAGGGCTCGTCTGCGGTGCCAGGGCTGTCCCTGCTGCTGGTGGCGACGCTCTCCTCCCCCCTTGGTTGCTGCCGGGGCTGCCTTAGGAGTCCCAGAAACTAAATCGAAGTTAATTTAATTAACTTTGATTGGCTGGTGGGGGCCCCCCGGTTACTCCGCCAAAACCCCTTAGCTA
>NW_015176049.1:227348-229299 GCF_001447785.1 Gekko japonicus | reverse complement strand
GCTATACCGATCCCATTTTTTGAACGTTCGGCTATACCGATCCCATTGAAATACATTGGAATACTGGTATATCGATATATCGCTATAAGACGGACTTTAACAAAAAAAAAAACCGTGGGGAAACAAAGCGGTGCGTGTGTGAAACGCCGAACCGCTTGTCAATCGGCTCCTTTCCGGTAGGGGCAAGCCGTGTGTGAAACGGCAGCCCTGTACCGGTTCATCTGGAAACGGAAGACTCCCGGTTTGAAACCGGGAGAAAACAGGTAGTGTGAAATTCCCCTTAATTAACTTTGATTGGCTGGTGGGGGCCCCCCGGTTCCTCCCCCAAAACTCCTTAGCTACGGGGCTGAACCTACTTTTGACTTATTGACATTCACCACCGGAATCTCATGCTCAGAGTTCTGAGTCTAGGACCCAGGTTAAAACATGAAATGGCTGAGCGAGTGAGAGAGTCTGGTGAAGCAAGCTATGATGCAGCAGCAGCAGCAGAGGCAGAACTGGAAGCAGGAGAGGGCCAGTTCCACCATGGGCCTGATGGAAGCCCTCCGGGGGCCTGATCCTGCCCCCAGGCCGCATGTTTGACACCCCTGATGTAGAGCTTCGTGCTCCATCACTGGAGGTGGTCTGACGAAGTCCTGAAAGGAAACGGATGGGAACTTGGGCGGTCCTTCGCCATACCTCTTAGCAACTGTGTCTTGTGGACATCTATCAACCGTTACTCCTCTTAGTTTTGTGGACATTTATTAACTGTTAGGAATTTGTTGAACTGTATTGGACTATTTGCATTGGTGTCTTTGGAATGGCTCTGAATGGTTATTTAGAGCACGACACTGTTAATATAAGAATGTTTTGAATCAAGTGTCAAGTGTTTTTAGGTACAGTGTTACAGTTTTTGACTGTGTTGTTATATGCACAACCCTCTTTGCTGCATTTCCATTTATTTATTCTAGACCACCAGGAGGCTGGCAACCTTGACAATGAGAGGTACCCCCCCCATCAATGTTCTCTCTAAGCTGAGTTAGTGTGAGCTAGCTCACAGTTCTTTTAGCCTCCGGCTCATGCATTGTTGTCTCAGCTCAGGAAGGATGGCTCTGGGGCAAACTAATTTATGCAGTAGCCAAATCGCTCGCTCACAACTTTAATGCCAGGAGCTCACAAAGTAGAATTTTTGCTCACAAGACTCCACAGCTTAGAGGGAGCATTGCCCCCCATGCCCATGTGATGGGGGAAAGCGGGCTGAGAGGACACTCCTCTCATTACCAGTGCTGATTTCTCTAGTCTATTACCCCTCTGCATCTCTGCCTCTGCGGTGGCTCAAGTGGTTAAGATGCTGAACTGCAGGCTGTGGAAGTTCGGTAGTTCAGCAGTTCGAGACCCGAGTGCCGCATGACGGAGTGAGCTCCCGTCTCTAGTTCCAGCTCCTGCCAACCTAGCAGTTCGAAAGCAAGAAATTGCAAGTAGATAAATCGGTACCACTTCGGTGGGAACGTGCGCCTTGGTGTTTAGTCATACCGGCCACATGACCACGGAAACATCTTCGGACAGCGCTGGCTCTTTGGCTTGGAAATGGAGATGAGCACCGCAACCCTAGAGTCGGATTTGACTGGCTTTCGAGCAAGGGAACCTTTACCTTTACCTCTCACCTAAATCCAGTCGGCATGCTTTGTCATTCACATGCTACCGTCATTTTCCTGCTATCTTCATTCGGCATCTGGAATCACTCCCCTTTCCAATAAATAGGACAAACGGGCGCCCCTTCTGGCTGCATCTGAAGAAGTGAGCCGTGACTCCAGAAAGCGCCTCCCCTGCCACAAATTTTGTTAGTCTTTAAGGGGCTCCTGGACTCTGGCTCTTTTCTTCTCCCCGGGAAGGCGCTCTGCCCATGCCCAGAGGCGCGCTCTTCAACGCAGAGAGCGCGGGGGGCCCCCAGCCGAAGCGCCCCGCCCCCCTC